>NC_141874.1:399570139-399873169 GCF_056163025.1 Triticum urartu
GCCAAGTTAGAGCATACACCTCGGGGGGGGGGGGGATAGGACTGGTCATCTGTCTCCGAATCCTCCTCTGAGGAGCTATCCGTAAACAGCGAGATATGCGCTTCGTCATATAGCATAGTCTGCTCTGAAGACCTTGTTTTCACTCCAGAATTTGCCATCACCGTGTCAAATGGCTGATGCACACGAAGAGCAGTTGAATGTAATAACATTGTTGACAAATGTAATATGTAACGAAAAAAAGGATGGCCTGATATAATTTACATATAAGATGACTGGCTACGCAGGATGGCATTGCAAAATTCACATATATGATGCATCGCTAAACAAGATGGCGTTGCATAATTCACATAAACGATGAATAAACTAAACATATGGCATTCACACAAAGGATGTCTAAACTAAGCAGATGACATATTTGATGTATAAAGTAAGCAATGCAAGACACCATATGCATGATATAACCAACATAAGCATGCCAAGTTAGAGCGAAGACCTCAGGGGGTAAATAGGAGTTGTCTTCTCCTTCTGAATCCCCCTTAGAACAGATATCTTCCTCTCGATTACAATCTGAAATGCGTGGAGGGGGGCTGCCTTTGCGCCTACCATGGAGCGATGTCTGCATGAAATTTTAGTGCCACACAAGGCTCGTCTCTTTTGCTCTACATGTTCAGTTTCATTGTTTACAATAACTGTCATGCATAGGAATAAAACATAGTGAGATTATGTAAGGAGTGCATGCAGAAATCCAAAGTGATGGTAGCAATCTGTGGATAGACCCAAAACCAATAATAGCAGGCAGATAATGGCTTCAGTTAAAAAATACAGATAATGGCTTCTTTACTGTTTGTTTCCCACCCAACATGAAACTCATAGTAGACACCGGAGATTAACCAGATAGTAGATAGATACTATTGATAGCGGCCCCGATATGTACCCCACAACCATTTAAAAACTCAAGTTTGACCATTAGTTTGGAGCTGACTCAGAGTCTAATCGGTGAACAAGACGATAAAGTAGCATGTAATATTAAGCGATGCATAACGTAAGTAGACACGAAAGAGTGCGACCTCTCTTGCTGACCCGTGTAGTCCTCGAGGTCATCTGCTCTGTTGATGATGGTAGTGCAGTTTTCATGGCTGCCAGCGGCGGGGAAGAAGATCTGAGGCGGCGAAAGACAGTCTGGAGGCCGGATCCCTGCTGTGCTGGACCCTTCTATCGTTGGAGCAGCTGAGCTGGGGTGGAAGACGGCGCAGCAGGAGCGGGACAAACCACGCAAGGTTTTCTTTGACAACTATCTGTAAGAGAAGTAATTCTATAAGGGCTCGTTTGAATTGGAGGATTACAACAATGCAGGGATAGGAAATAGACAGGAATAGGATAGGAATGCACGTGCAAAACAGAGAATTTAAAAACACAGGATTTTTGCCAATCTGGGTGTTTGATTCACAACAATTGGAAGATCACAGGATGCAAAGAAGCATGGTGAGATTAAGTCAAACCACAAGAAAATGTACGGTTATAATGCTATTATGCTATTATCTCTTAGTCTTGTGCTTCATGAATAGGAATTTGAAAAGGAGGACAAGTGAAAATTAAAATTCCTACATTTTTTCCTTTCAAGGAGACACTAAAGGAACAAATCCGTGTGCTCAGTGGACAATATATATAACATGTAGAGTAAAAAAGAGATGCAACAAGTGTACAACCTCTTTGGCGAAGCCATGTCGATCTTAGCATGATTGGGTTGGCCGGTGAGGATGCTCCGGCTGACTTGGCTGTCAGAGGAGGGGAAGAAGATCTTACGCGTCTGGAGATGGATCTTGAGGTACTGCTCCGCTGTGATGGAGGGTTTCGTCGTTGGAGCAGCTCCGGTGAGTTGTACAACACCGAGGCTGAAGCAGGACAAGAGAGATAATGAATAACGTTAACCTGAGTGGAATTCTAATAGCATCTCCAATACATGACGTAAAATACATAACCACAAAGTGCTAGATGTAAAATACATCAGCCGCTTACCTCTGAACTTAACTGTCGAAACTGAATTTAACTATAGAAACTGAACTTAACTGTCGAAACTGAACTTAACTGTCGAAACTGAATTTTGCTGTCGAAACTGAAATTTGCTATCGAAACTGGACGCACTAGCAAGGTGAGGCTACACGTCGGTCGACTGACTTTTTCATCTGTGGTCAGTCGATTTTGCAGCCGTTGGATACGAAATCAAGGGCCTGTGGTTCATCTTCAACCTCCACCCCCCTGAGCCAGCCAAACAGCAGCCCCCCGCCGCCCGCGGTGCGCCGCCCCGCCCGCCCCAAATACACCCCCCACCGCCGGTCCGCCGCCGCCCCAGCCATCCCTCTAGGCCCCCCCGTGCCGAGCTTTTTCTCCGGCGATCCCCACCCCACCGCCCCGCCACCACCGGCGACCACCGCCCCCATCCTAAACCCTCAGATAGATAGTGGGGTACCTCTCCGGCGAGCCCCCCTCCCCGCTGCGGCTGGTTCTTCCTTCACACCGGCGGCATCGGAGTGAAGTGTAGCTAAATCGGAGCAGCATCGCAAGCAAGAGCAAGAGCGAGAGCAGCAGCGCGAGCAAGAGCAATAGCAAGAGCAGACCAGGCAGGGGACCGAGAGCAAGAGCAGAGCAGCAGCGCGAGCGAGAGCTAAAGCAGCAGCAGGTCCTAATGATGTGGACGTCACCGCCGAGGGAGCGACGCCGTGGAGGAAGTGGCCGGCTACGCCGCCGTGGATGGAGCTGCGTCGTGTCGGCTCGGGACCAGGCGCCGGCAGCACCGTGAGATCGAATCAAGAAGAAAATGCGGTGATTAGTGTAAAACCTCTTTGGTGGCGCCGATTAGGCCGCAGCTTCATCCAAGGAAACAGTGATGATGATGCTCTTCCGGTGGTGCAGGTGAAGACGGGGCTGTGGGAATGGAGGTGGCGCGAAAGACGAGGGGAATGTCAGGGCAGCTCCTTGGAGGTGGAGGATGGGGTGGCTAAACCGGCGGGACGATGAGATCGATGTAGGATCCTCATCCGGTACGGTGGATGAGGGACGTCGAGGTGTTGCTGTGGACGACGTCGTCGGGGAAGAGGCTCCGGCTAGGTGGCAGACGGAGCAGGGTGTGGGGTTTCGTCGCGGGTTTTCGCGGCCTCGGTGTACGAATGGGTCGGCGGATGGGATGGCAGTGGGGAACCATGGCTTAGAGACGCGCTTGTCTGAAATGTGGGTAAGTTACGAAAGTACCCCCACCGATTTGAGGCGGTTCTTTCGGTTCAGGGGTACCACGGGCATTTCGCGTGTCGGGATTTCACAGGAGGTGGGAGTTTTCGCGCGCGTTGTAATTTCAGAATAGCAAGGCGCCGGTTGAGATGGAGGGAGTTGTCGGAGCACAAAGAGACAAAGATATATCTTAAATATTTCGGGCTAACAAGGCGCAGGTTGAAATTTCCGGACAAGCCTAACGTGTACTGTACCAAATCAATGCGCCCTACAAATGTCATTCAAAACATTGAATTCATGTTATGTTCAATTAAAATATTTCGCTACGTGTATAATGCATGCAACCTAGTACTCAAATGAACGTTTTAGTGCATTCCAAACGTATATACTACCGCTTCAATATGAACTAAATTTGAATTTGTTTCTCTATTTGAATAAGATCTACAGTAATGATTGTTGTGAAGTCAAAGCATTTGAATTCGTTTCTCTGTTTTAATAAGATCTACAATCATCATTATTGTCAAGTTAAACTATCGTTTGTGTATTATCTTCACAGCACACCACATGATTAGTCTCGAGTTACATATGAACTATGTGTACTATATGAACTCGAACTAGATTTTTTGAATCCACTTTATTTTGATTTCAAATCACATTACATTTCTAGCTCTAGCTAGATCTTCATAATCTAAACCATGTCTCATATGTATAATGTGTTTATCGCATTATGTATGGTGCCCCGCCCCATACGCCTACAAGTATTTAGATGTGAGTTGCAAACACCACACATTACCACAAATTCAAATAAAATGTGAGAATGTTTGATATATAGTATTGTTTCGATTGTTCGATATTTAGTTGTAAGCTGCAAACGACACACATTATCACAAATTCAAATAAAATGTGAGATTGTTTGATGTATAGTATGGTTTAGATTGTTCGGCATTTAGCTGTGAGTTGCAAACACCATGCATTATCACATTATGGTATAACATGTGCACAGCACGTGTATCACCGCTATATTCATGCATGCAATGTTTAAAACACTATGATCTCCTATTCAAATATATGAATCCGCTTTCATATCAAATTATGATCTTTGTTAGTCTCTTACACCCACATAATCCTCTAATCTTTGTAGCTACCACTAACTTTCTCTCGTGCATGCACACGCCCTCCTCGCCCTCCCCCTCCCTCGGCATTCTATCCACCGGGCACATTCATTTTTTTCTTTAGGTCGTTCTCCTAGAGTCTCCACAACTCCTTTCCGACACACACTGATCGATAAACCTCTCCAGCGATGCCTGCCTACAACATACAAACACACCTTCAATCTCCTCCTTTATGTGTCCTTGCTTCGTGTCTCTCATACGGTCAGACACACGTGTAAACTCTTGCCCCTCTTTTTATCGCTCTCTCACAACCGCACACTCCTCCCTCTATCTAGCTAGTAGTTGGGCCTCTCACACCACCTCCTAGCTCCATTCTCTCTGTCTATCCGTCTCGCTGGGCCTTATTAGCCTCTAACAAATGGACGTACACCGACCGATCTCTCGCTATACATATAGCTAGCTAGGTCCTTATAACTCGTTTTTACCCACACGTTAATCGATCTACCTCATTAGTTGTGTCTCTCCCTTCCTCCGACAAACAACAATTGATCTACCGATCTAGTTAGGTTTGCTTACCAAACACATGGTTCCCCTTCATCATCCATGGATGCGTCCCGACAGATCTATCATGCACAGACACACATAGAAACACATCCCCACTCTTATTGATAACATTGCAGTTCCACCCTCAGTTTGTCTAGTAGGCCTCTCCCACCATCTTCGAGAAGCAACTCCATCACCCATCCAGCACTCTACCCCTCTCCCTCCCTCCCTCTCCCTCCCTCTCTCTCTCCTCTATCTCTCTCCCATCATATTTCCCATCCTTCAGTTATGTATGGATGTCGACCGATCTCCCTCAAGACATAGCTGGGTCTCTCCTTCTCAACACATATACGAGTCGTTCTACCTCTATAGTTAGGCCTCTGCCTACCCCTCCCACCACCCCCCACACACACACCGATACATCGAGCGCTCTAGTCATGTCTCCTGCCACACACAAACTTGACGTGTGCCCTCTAACGTTCCGGTAGGCCAATCGCCCTATATCTTTGACTTGTACACACACACAATTTCGATGGCTCTCTTCATCGATCTCGCACCCACCCACTTGATCCTCTCTTCGACTCTATCGATAGCTATGACCTCTCCCTCTCTTCTCGTGGATTGCCCGACCCTCTATGTATGATATGGATAGGCCTCCATTTCACACACATTGCATGCAAAATTTTGTTTGAGATGTCATCGACACATATTCCCACAAATAACTCACGAAATCAACCCCCACCCCAAAACAAAAAACACTCACAAACGTGGTTTGTATCTCTCACACACACCCACGTAGGTGGGGAACGTGCACGAAGAGAAGAGGTGCATGCACGACGCACGTACTCCCGTCTCTTTCCCAACCACACCCACGCAGGTACACGGTGGAGCTCATTTCTGTACGAAAAAGGCAGTCCACGTGGTAATTTGGCACATGTACTAGTTGTCCACTTGGTGGAGGTAGGATCGTCTACCACGGGTGAACAAACAAATTGCGACTTGACGTGTTATGTTAAAAAAAGAGGCAAACCATGTGGGGCCTACCTTAGAGGCAAGGCTCTATATACTGGAGTACTTTTAATGTGTTCCGTCAACTCGCAGAACGAGGAGAATCTTGCTTAGTACGCCGTCTCCCCCGCCCACGGGCGCGGTGGCTCGCAGGATGAGGTGAAGCTTGCTTACTACGCCTTACGCCCGCTCCCTTGCCCATGCGCGCGGTGGCTCGCAGGACGAGGAGAAAAATTTACTACTCCCTCCGTTTACTCCTCGTCCCTACTACCTTGGTTATAGAGATTATATCATATTGTTTGGAATATATATGTCCTTTAGTAGATTTCAATATGAACTACTAGTACATACTCCAAACACTGATGTATATAGACGTATTTTAGAGTGTAGATTCACTCATTTTGCTCCGTATGTAGCACTCTCCCTCGCCCCTCGACCCTCGCCCACGTGGTGGACGTGCAGCAATTCATTCGGTCTCATATAGCCAGAACGATATATACTGCACTACCATTATTGCTCGACTTCTCGAAGAGGCGAAGAGCCAATCGCAAGGTTAATATTTTGGAGATGCCAAGCGCAAGGTTATAGGAGAACGAGTAGTAGGTGCCGCGTCATTTATAAATAAAGTTTTTTTCTTCAGTGGCACGTACGCAATATGATAGGTTCATATGGAGAGAAAAGGAGTACATAGTCAGGACGGGCCAGCCTACACGGTTGCTTGCTGGGGTTGCTCTCTTCACACTCTCTCGCACAAAACGACTGTGGCCACATCTCTAACATCCCGGCGGATCACGTCCGCTTGGGGAAGGGGTGGATGCTTAGTGTAGATGCGGTGGCCGTCGCCGACAGTGAAAACCCACTGTCGGCACGTCCCGATCAGGGGTCCCCGTGAGGTTGCCTTCGTCCCTTGCTCACTGCCACGACGTGGGCAGTTGCCGCCTCTCGCCGCCCTCCTCAAGGTTGATCTACGTCCCTCAGGTACAACTCCCTTTACAGCCGGCTTGCACCACTGCTCCAGCTGCCCACATCACTCCCTGTGGATATTTCTCTACTTCTTTGCCCCGCACATACCTCTACTGGCTTCTACGTACTGTATTTGTGATGAGTTTATGTCTCATCAACTAGTCCCAGTAATCTTATTCTAATCACGCTTGTTCAATTTCTTTGCCACAGGGATGCTCATCTCGATTTTGGTGAAACTGCACAAAATGATCCGATGGTCAAAAGGTTGCAAACTTCATTTATTAGGAAGCTCGAACATTGCCAGCAAATTGAAGCCTGGTCAGGGTTCATGGTTCAAGGGCTAGGGACTGCATGGATCATTTTTTTCTTTAGCTGCCTCTGTTCCAAAATAAGTGTCAACTTTAGTAGTAGTACAACTTTGTACTAAAGTTTGCACAAAGTTGAGAAACTTATTTTGGAACGGAGGGAGTACATATTTGCTATGATCTGTCAATCATTGAGATGCAATAGCATGCATGTTAGTCTCCTTTGTATTTGATGAAATGTTGCAACGGGCAACCTTGGACGCAAGATACATGTAACAGAAGCTGGAAGCTTCATAGCATTGTACAAATTTATCTTGCTGATAAATTACAGTACGTACTATACTAGTACTTCCCCCGTTCCTAAATATAAGTCTTTGCAGAGATTTCACCATGAACCACATGCGGATGTATATAGATGCATTTTAAGTGTAGATTCATTCATTTTGTTCCGTATGTTGTGGAATCTCTACAAAGACTTATATCTACTAGTAATAGCTAGCCCCCACTACTAGGAATTCTCTATCCTCTCCTTGAGCCACGTCATCAAAATTGATGTAACCGTTAGATGAAGTAAATCAGTCCATAATAGCCGTCTGATCTTGACGTTGAGAGGCTCCACACTAAGCCACATGCAAGCATGCAGAAATACCGTGCCACATGCATGTGAGTGGGTTTTAAATCACATCAACATGTCTGCATGCAAGCATGCACCGGTAGCATGCATGTAAGTGAGCTTTTAAGTCCCATTAACATGTCAAAAACAAAAATATAATCCCATTATGCAGTAGGAGTTCAGGAGTTGGCTGATCTTTTTTCCTTACGTGGGATGATCTAAATGTTGATGGGAGTTTATTTAGTTTGGCTACCACATTTGTCATACGGTTATAGAGTTTTTTTGTTCTATGAAATCGATAATTTTGCGCAGAGAGATATACCGCTGTTCCGCGCCAACGCGCGGGGACTCATCTAGTAATATTTAGGAACAGAGGGAGTACTATGTAAAGAGTTAGGTGTCGCACGGTGATAGTAGTGTGAGGTGGGCCATGTAATCACTGAGCCTGCATGTTTTCACTGCTCTTGCACGCCTCCGCTGTAAGAATGAAGAAAATTGTAATCTAGTAGTAGTAGTATACCTCCTTTCGCCGAAAGCATGGGACATCCAACAGTCCTACCACCTCAGTAATAAAGACCAATGAGCCGTCAAATCACATATCCCAGCAGTAAGTTGGACAGACGAAGCAACTATCACTCTTGCCCCAGTGAGAGGTCGTGTCCACTCTGCCCGGGCATGAATGTGTCACCAATTCTTTGGAGCGGCACTGACTGTTTTGGGCGGGAAGCGCGCGCGGGTGATGGAGAGGCTTTGGGTGGGCCAGGCTGGTCAGGAGCGGGCGTGGCAGCTGTCCGCATGTCCCTACCGGACACGCCTGGAAATGAGAGGATGCACCGACTCTCGTGGCTAAAATCATACACTACACAACATCTCTCTATAGGAGTAGGTCGATCTGTCGCTCTCTCTAACACACACATGGTGTTAAACACACACACACACACACGCACACGCACGCACCTTGGTCCCGTTGCACCTTCTAACGTGACTTATTACACCTAGACGGAGGGAGTAGTAAGTATACGAGATACGGTGGCACACTGACTTAAGTCGAATACAAGTGGCCAAAATTTGTGTGCATGTTATAATAAGGATTCACTTAAAATAGTATGTGAGCGAACAGAGGGATCAATTGGACAGTGTTCCCGAGCAGTAGCGAGATGTGTGAGGTAAGATACACCGCTGGTGCTTTTAATTTTTCTTATTAATTTGTTTGTTTCACCCTCTGACTGGTGGGACCCAACATACTATGTGGAGAGAGGTAAGGCGACTAAGGCTTCATTATTTCTGCACCACTGTGGATAGTCTTACCACCAAAGCCACATGACACGATTATGATTGAAATCCCAATGACTCCCACACACACACACACACAAAACACGGCATGCTTGTCACATGAATGCAGGAATGTATAAAAGGTTATTTCCCTCTCGTTGAACATAACAGGAGGGTTGTGTAGCTGGTTAGCCTATTCGCTCACTCTCGCCCTCTCCCGCTGGAGCCTCAGCGCTTGTAGTTGCTCTCTTCACACTCTCTCGCCCTCTCCAGATCTAAACAAGACTTCGTTGGCCTCTCTCTCCCCTCACTGCTGCTCAAAGAGCCGGCAGGATCCGTCCGCCGGGAAGGGAAGGAGGCTTAACGCTGTCGCCGTCGGCGAGGGACTACTGGCGCAGCTGTTCACTTTCCACCCAGCGGCGGCGCGGGAGGGCCTCCGACCCCTTCTTCTTCGCCGCCGTCTCGTCGACCATCGAACCACGCCCCAAGAACCTTAAGGTATAATTTACTTACTCCACATGCATTGCTCTAGCTGCATGTATACCATGAATCTAGGACGTGGTTCAAAGAGGAAAGGAGTGGGGGAAAGTAGTGGGAAAAGTTGTATATAACATGAATCTAGGACGTGGTTCAAAGAGGAAATGAAGGCAGAAAGTTGTATAGCATTAATCTAGGATGTGGTTCAAAGAGGAAAGGAATGGGGGAAAGTAGTGGGGAAAGTTGTATTGCATAAATCTAGGACGTGGTTCAAAGAGAAAAGGAAGGGGCGGAAGTACTAGTTCAAAAAGGAAAGGAAGGGACAAGGCTGTAGAGTTTGAGCAGGACTAGATTTGCTGCGCTCACATAGGGAAAGGCGTCTAAAGATAACAAAACTGGGACCAACACAAATATGCTCCTTGGTTGCTTGTTCTTTGTTGCAACAGACTGTGCATGACCACAGTACATCGGTAGATGCACATGGTGCTGGTGCGTCCACTGTCCCGTGCAACTCATTAGCTGTTGTTAATCTAAGTCCCTGTTTGGTTAAAAACTCCCTAGTCCCTACCTGCTAGGTTCCAGGGACTAAACATGGACTAGAGGTTATTAAATGACATGCTAAAAGACCATGTTACCCCTAGTAATGAACTAATAGAGACAAGGTGCGATGCGTGGCAAGGGCAACTGTTGGAAAAAGTCCCAAAAAGACTCCCTCGGGGTCTTCTTTCTTTAGTCCCAATTGCCCACTTTTAGTCCCTAAAAGTCCCTCCACTTTGGTTTAGATGGGACTGACACGGAGTTTTTTTAGTCCCTACACCAAAATGTCCCTGTAAACAAACACCCTCTAATAATGCCGCTGGAAAATTGATGCAATGCCACAGTTAAAAGAAAATTACATGTTTAACGAATTTTATTGTTAATATAATCTCTATGTTAATATTAATCAATGCCACCGTTTGAGAAATGCTACTGTCTTGCTTTCTTTCCCATTTAGATAAGGTAGATGCTTATTTTTGTTGGCTTCTGTGTCATCCACCGTTATTGACCACTAATTGTTTCCTTTGCACCTCTGTGTAAACAGGGTTATCTGCTTCACCTCGTTGCCATTGTGACCTTTTGTTGCACTGCACAAAACACTTTTTTTTTAAGAGTGTTTTGTGCATTCAACCAAAATGTCACACCGACAACGTTGCTTGATTGCTTGATCTTAGTGGAACTGCACAAGAGGAGATCTTACTTCCTATCCGTTAAGGCGAATTTGGTTCAGATCTTCTTCTTGTGAGTTGTTTGAATTCTGCATCATGAGAGGTCAGTACTAGCCTTCTTTCACATGATTCTGCAGTGTGCATTCATATGTTGTGCTACTTGTACGATAATGTTGCTTGATTTTAGTGAATTGCACAAATGGAGACAAGACTTCCAATCTGTATGTGCACCATAATATCCCATTGAGGTAAGATAAGGATATTTCACAACTGCTGGCCTGTATTTTGCCACTTTCATCAGAAAATTAAGTTTAGTACTATACTTGTGCTCCCTAATTGACATGCCAAATCTTACATTGAAGGCGAAGCTTGTTTGTTATTGAACCAAGTGATGAAGGGGAAGAAAAACAAAAATCAACTCCCGGTGCTGTCATGAAAAAGTGGTATTGTCCTTGAGAAGTGCTTCATCTGTGCTGTTTTAAATATTTCCTTTCCTTTTTTTCGAGCAAACAATGATGCTAGCATTTAGTAGTCCTCCTGTCTTTGCACAACAGGATCATCTTCCTCTGAAGAAGAATATGGAGTACGTGAAGTGACTAGTTCCGATTATGCCAGGATGAAGAAGCCCTGTCTATCTTATCATCAGAAGGAGCAGTTGAAGGATGGTTACATTACTCCCCACAAGACCAAACTAACTTCAGCTCAGAAGGACTGACAAAATCTCCATTTTTTTGCTATGATGCGCGAGTACAATGTTGTTCTAGGATTCTTTCTGGTGAGTTCCATTTTTCTAAAAGTGTGCTCTACATGGACCATGTATGTGCCTGTTGAAACTGTCAATTCATAGTACAGTTTGCTCTATATTAATCACTTTTTTGTATTTGCGCAAACAGGGGTGCTCAGCTTGATTTCAATGGGAACTGCACAAAATGTTCATGAATACATCGAATCATTCATTTCCACCACAAGAAAGGAGGTGCTGATAAGTTCAAGGCATTGCAACATATAAGGGCGAAATCATACAAGCTACGCACGAATTTGGTTGATTTTGGTGGAACTGCACAAAAAGAACAGATGGTTTATTTAGCACGAGGTGCCATGTCAATGTCCGAACTGATGGCAAACCCTGCCCATTCCACAATCGTAGGCATTTGATATTTTGGAATGGGACAACCTTGTCAAATTTTGCTCATTGATTTTAGCAAGACATGCGTTTGATATTTTCAAATGGGACGCCCTTGCTGTCAGCAGCATCGATCAATTTTTTCTTTATTCTTTAGTTGTGAAGTAAATATTGCCTCTGACATGTGAGTCGCTGAGATGCATAATCATCGATTGTTTTGAATGTTCTCTATGAATTGCCAGGCCTGTGTGTTTGATTGCAATGTACAAAAACGCTAAAAACCTGCTCAAACTCTTTGTACTCCTTCTGTTCCTTTTTACTTCGCACAATGTGAAAGTGCATACTTTTTTGTACAAGATTGGTCAAAGTAGAGATACTTTGACTGCAGACAAAACTTGTATGCAGACTAGAAAGGACCGGAGGGAGTACATGTGAAACTGCTGCAAACGAGGTGATCACCCTGGAAATAATGCTAGTACATATTGTTTTGCATGTTCATCCAATGCCAGTGATACAGGAATTCAAACTAATCGAAATAAATTCTTTCATACACGGTCGGATTTCATATAAACATGCCAGATTTCATTACATTTCATACATTCTTCAACTAAAAAGGGGTGCGCTGGAGGAATAATTAATTAACCGAAGCTACCCACCTGTGTCCCGCTGAGCCGAACAGAAGCTTCAGTGACTTAACTGCAGGTGCATTTGCGTAAATGACATGTGGCCTGTTGGGCCCACGTGTTAGTCAGCCAACTGCACCAACAGTTAAGTAGAAGCAGCGTTATTCTCCAGCAGAACTCCCCGACTCCACGTCGCCGCGAAGAAGCTAACCGGCCGTCAATGGTCAACCCGCCTAGCTTGGCATCAACAGGAGGGTAGCAGTGGTGGCCTTACTTGGACCCGAGCGGCGGCGACCTACCGTGTTCTACTCTTCCTCATTTTCTGTGTGGCGCAACCTCGTTGGGAGCGGGGCGGGGCCTCGGCGGAGCTGGCGACGTCCTCTGTCTCATTGCCGGCGGGCGGCGCCTCAGCGGAGCGGTGGAAATCCTCCCCCGCGTTGACGGCAGGGTGGGGCCTCGGCTGAGCCGGCGATGTCCTCTACCTCGTTGTTGGCGGGGCGGGGCCTCAGCGGAGCCGGCGGTGTCCTCTGCCTCGTTGTTGGCGCCGCGGGGCCTCGGCGGAGCAGGGCCTCATCGACGCCAGCGGAGCGGGGACTTGTCGGAGCCGGCATTGTCCTCTGCCTCGTCCTCGGTCTCGCCAAACAAGCGCCTCGCCCGCTTCATCGCCCTCTTTGCTAGCCTCTTTGTAGGCGGCTGCAGCCTCCGCCACCCGCATGCGCTCCCGCCAGCGCTCGAGGTGGCCCTTGCGGGCGGAGCGGTACGAGTCGAGTAGCGCCTCCTGCTCCGCCCGCTCCGCGGCGATCTACTCCTCTGCCTGCAGATGCTCCTGGAGGAGATGGTGGTTGTAGGCGGCGTCGGCCTGCGCATCCCAGAACTGCTCCTGACACATCTGCCTCACACTGTCCATATATTGGGCACGGGCCTCGCCGATGGTCATGGTGCAATGCACCGGTGAGGATGGCGTGGAGGAGGGGGTTGGCGCCGGATCGTGGACTACCATGTTCTCCATTGGGACGTCATCGTCCTCCGGCTGCCTGCCGGCCAGCCGGTCGGCAGCAATGGCTACCATCTCCTTGTGGTCCGTCGTCCGCCCGTCCCGAAGAGCGCTGGAGCGCGAGGAAGCCATGGTGGGCAGTAGTGGTGTGGACAGGAGAAAGGGAACGGATGCGGATGACTGCGGCTATGGCCGGCGTAGCAGTTTATATAGCAATGGTGGGCGGGCGGAGGGACGGACGTGTGGCGCCAGAGTAGCCGCCTCGGCAACCGCGTATCATTAATGTGGGTGGCAGATGGACGGACGGACGGCACTTGTGTCGTTTGAAGGCGGAGCAATCACCTGCACCGGGAAGCGGGGCGGGCGGCGCTGACTGTTTGGGGTGGAAAGCGCGCGCATGCGAGGAGATGACTTTACTTGGAGAGGATGACAATGGGGACCCACTAGGTCCATAGCCTCACGTACGCAAGTGCCTCCTTATTATATATATATGTACTCCCTCCTTTCCGGTTTATAAGGCTCAATTCAAAAATCTCACCAACCAAGGTAGATGACGAGTGGTGGAATATTTTTTGTAGTTTGCAAAAGCACCCAATTAATGCTCTTGTTTTCCTCAAAAAATTATGTTTACGAATGCATCAATTGCAATGCATGCATGCATAAAGTGCATGCATTGGTCAGTTTTCTCTTAATACTTGCATGCAATGATTTAATGCACCTTGAAGTCTGAACATGTGATGGGGAACAACCAAATTGAGCCTTATAAAATGGAAAAACTAAAATTTTGAGATAAGCCATATAAACCAAAAGGAGGGAGTATAAAACTATACTCCCTCCGTCTAGGTGAATAAGTCGTATTAGAAGGTGCATCACGACCTAGGTGCAAGCAGATTGGTGGAAAAGAAGAATATTTCTCTCTTCTAAACACACCATTTAATCACAGCAGTTAAGAGGATGCCTTATTAGCTACCCATGCAGGCCATCGTACTTCATAGCATGCAAAACGCTTTTATTTCTTGCCTAATAACCGCATGGACGTGCTGCATGCATTGGTCCTTGCCCAAGCAAAAAAAAGGAGGAAAGGGGTTTCCATGGGAGACAACGAGGCAGAGGTGGAAGCGCTCGCTGGAGTTATTTATTTTGCTTCCCCCTGGTTTCTTGACATCACGGTCCCACACCATTGTCAACCTATGTAGTACTAGTCAATAAACGAGAGAATTGCACAAGAAGCGGCCAACAGCTGGGACCAAGCAGCTCGAGCAGTATTTGTGTTTTTGAGGTGTGAGCACTGCAGAGTTTTTCGATGTTTAGCCCAGATATTAATTTTTCTCCTCTGAACAACAACGAAAACATCACTGCAGGTATTAGCTGGGCGGGCTGTGGCACGTCTAGCCCAGGCCGGATATCTAGCCCAGATATTAATTTTTTTCAAGCTAAAAATGGCTAGCCCAGCTATACTTTTTTTAGGAATACCCAGGCAAGGTCAAGTTGTTATTCTCCGCCCCGCTGGGCTGCAAATCTTTCCTAGGAGGGATGCATTAGGCTTAACAAGAAAATGGGCTTTAAGAAATAATAAATGGGATGTAATTATAAAAACTGGGCAGTAACTATAAAAAAATGCACCAAACATGTGATTACTTTATGAAATATTATTTTTGGATATTGAAAATTTTAATTTCATTAATTGTTGCGAGCGCAATGTTTCATTGGATTTTTACGTAATATAAATTTATATTGAAATTGTACTTAATCTGACTAGAAATTTCGGGATAAAAATATTTCAGATCCCATCAAAATGTGGGAAATTTTATTGAATTCTGTTTTGAACGGTTGGTTGAAATGGGCTGTACTTTTAACAAACTGTAAATGGGCTGTAGTAAATTCCATTAGAATTCAAAAATGGGCTACACATTCTTACAAATCTCAAATGGGCTATAAGTTCTCTGACACACGCTTCTGGCCTTACTAAGTTGACGCATCCCCTAAAAAAACAGAGTTGACGCGTATGCAAGGCTTTGTCAACTTATAGTCAACACACTGTTCTAGCAGCAGTGGCCGTTGGATGTCCATCCAACGGATGCCGTGCTTCTTCTTCAATCTTGGATATTCTAGCTTCACCCGCCCAAAAAATGATTCCTCCCCCTGACATCTGGGGCGCACCGTTTCGGAAGCTGACCTATGGGCCTACTAAGTTGACGTACCAAGGGCTTTGTCAACTTAGTCAATATAAACGGTTCTAGCTGCAGTGACCGTACAATGTCCATCCAACGGCCGTAGTGCTTCTTCAACCTCTGGTCTTCTTGCTCCAGCCGCCCAAAGCAGCGCCGGTCGTGCCGCCTGCTCCTGCCTCCCGTGGCCGGCTGTGCTGCCGTGGAGGCCTCACCACCCCCTACTATTCCCACCGCTGGCCAGGCCCTGCGGCGACGGCAGCCTCACACCGCAGCCGAACAAGTGAACCCTCGTACTCCTCTCCGCGTGGGCATCCACTGCCACGTCTTCATCGGCTCCGTGCCGTCCCCTTCCTAGGGCTCGCCGTTGTCCATCGCCCTGGTGCTCTCGGCGCGGCATGGTCAACGTGGAAGGAACGACTTCCATCGGACGTGGACTGTACATGGAGAGGCTGATAGCTGGGTCCATGGCGGCAGCAAGGAAGTGCCTCCTTATTATGCGGAAAATAATGATTCCTCCACTTGACAGCAGGGACCCACCGGACGGGCCACCAGTATTTTGCGAAAAAATCGTTTCCCCCTGACTGCTGGGACCCACCGGACGGGCCATCGTATTTCGTGAAAAAAACGTTCCCCCCGCTGTCAGCTCAGACCCACCGAAAGTGCCTCCTTATTACGCACAAAAAAATGAATACTCCCCCGGCTAGCTGGGACCTACCTTGCTGGGAGGCTGACTTGTGGGCCTACTAAGTTGACGGGGATGAAGGGCTTTGTCAACTTAGTCAATATGAACGATTCTAGCTCCAGTGACCGTACGATGTCCATCCAACGGCCGTAGTGCTTCTTCAACCTCTGGTCTTCTTGCTCCAGCCGCCCAAAGCAGCGCCGGTCATGCCGCATGCTCTTGCCTCCCGTGGCCGGCTGTGCTGCCGCAGAGGCCTCACCGCCCCCTACTATTCCCACCGTTGGCCAGGCCCTGCGGCGACGGCAGCCTCACACCGCAGCCGAACCAGTGAACCCTTGTAGTCCTCTCCGCGCGGGCTTCCGCTGCCGCGTCGTCCCCTTCCTAGGCCTCGCCGTCGTCCACCGCCGTGGTGCTCTCCGCGCGGCGTGGTCAACGTGGTCAAGGAACGACTTCCATCGGAAGAGTACTGTACGTGGAGAGGCTGACAGCTGGGTCCACGACCACAGCACAATTTTTTTGTGATTTGCCAAGTAAGTCGCTTTGTCAGGCCTATTCGGCTGCAAATCTTTCAAGACGAGGAGAGCTTTCATTCGGCTGGCCGAGAAAATGGCCCATCAGTAATGAGAAATGGGCTGTACATTTTTAGAACACATCAAACCGGCTATTAGTTTCAAATATCTTTTTTTTTCATTTCAAGATTTTAAATTACATTAATTTTTATGCGTGGAGGATTTGTTGGATTTTATATTGATATACATTTATTTTTAAAATCAGTTTGCATGTGAGTCGAAATTTCGAGATTAAAAATAGTTCGGACCGCACTGAAATATGCAAAATTTCGTATAATTTTTTAACCGTTGCCACAATATGGGCTGTAATGCTAACAAAAAGAATATGGGCACCAAAAAAAACCTTAAGAATTAGCAAATGGGCTGTAAATTATTAGAAATAATGGCAGATGGGCTGTATGCTGTTTTCCACAGATTTGAGGCTTTCCTAAAAAAGGTTGACGCACAAGCACTGACTGTTGGATGTACATCCAACGGCCATCATGCTTCCTGAATCTCTGCTGTTCCTGCTCCAGCCGCTCAAACAAGCGCCGGCGGGACTGCCTGCTCCGTCCTCCTCGCGGCCGGCTGCCTGCCGCGCAGGCCTCACCGCCCGACCGTACTCCCATCGCTGGCCTAGCCATCCCTCTTCTCACCTACACCTGCTGTTATTCTCCGGCGACGGCAGACAAACATGTAAACCCTCGTACAGTCATACTCCCCTCCACGTGGGAAACAACTGCCGAGTCTTCCCTGCCTCCGTGTCGTCCCCTTCCTAGGCCTCACCGTCGTTCACCGCCCTGGTGCTCTTGGCGCGGCGTGGTCAACGTGGTCAAGGAACGACTTCCATCGGACGTGGACTGTACGTGGAGAGGCTGACAGCTGGGTCCATGGCCGCAGCAAGGAAGTGCCTCCTTATTACGCGGAAAATAATGATTCCTCCACCTGACAGCTGGGACCCACCAGACGGGCCACTGTATTTCGTGAAAAAACGTTCCCCCTGACTGCTGGGACCCACCAGCTACATCTTCGCACGCAAGGAAGTGCGTCCGGGCAAAAAAAAAACGATTCGCCCCTGACTGCTAGGACCCACCAGCTACATCTTCGCAGGCAAGGAAGTGCCTGATAGTCGGGACCCACCTGGTCGAAGCGTACGTAGCGTTGTCATTCTGGTCGCGAACGTGTACGTACATACTGGTCGATGTAGAGGCACGCATGTGTCGTAGTAGAGGCGCGCACGTAGCATGTACATGTACGTACAACGGCCAGGGCGCAAGAAAAAAATAAGGCCACGTATGTGTACATACGGGCGGGGTCTCGAACGCCTACTCGCGCATACGTACGGCCAGGGCTCGTGTACATTGCTGGGTCGGAACGGAGAAACATTGTCGTCGTCGTGTTCATGGGGAGGCAACAGAATGCGTCGTGTTCATGGGGAGGCAACAGAACGCATGGGAGCCAACCGACTGGGTCAGAACGGAATGTGTGGTCGTGTTCATCGGGAGGGCTTGGACGGAACAGGCGATGGAAACGAGGCCTGGCGTACCACACAACGGAGGAAATGGACCTCCTACATTCGGAACGGGGTCCTGTTGATCGGGAGGGGTCTGGCGTACCACAAAACGGAGGAAACGGACCTCCTACGTTCGAAACGGGGGTCCTGTTGATCGGGAGGGGTGTGGCGTACCGCAAAACGGACGAAACAGACTTGTGTTGGAGCGCTACGGTCGAAACGGGGGTCCTGTTCATCGGGAGGGGTGTGGCGTACCGCAAAACAGACTCCACGGGATACTGTTCATCTCCACCGTCGACCCCCTCCAGCCTCCACGAGCTACTGTTCATCCACCGTCGACCTCCTCCAGCCTCCACCTGTGACTGTTCATCCACGGCTCCTGTTCATCCAGCCTCCACCGCGCGCTACTCCACCGGCTACTGTTCAACCAGCCCTCTCCACGAGCTCCTGTTCAACCACCCCTCCACGGGCTACTGTCCATCCTGCCCTCCACCGTCTACTGTTCATCCTGCCCTCCACGGGGTGGTCCTGTTCATCCAGCTCTCCACGTGGTCCTGTTCATCCAGCCCCAACCGGCTCGATCGATCGGGGTCCTATTCATCCAGAGGCAACACCACGGGGTCCTGTTCATCCACCCCCACCGGGAACTGTTCATCTAAACCCCCCCTCAACGCTCACTGTTCATCCAGAGGCAGCATCGACCGGCTTCAGTTAGCAGCAGTAGCGAAGGAATCGCTCGATCGGGTTCATCTAACAGCCATCGAGCGATCGCTTGGGTTCAGTAACGTGTAGCCTGCAGTGCAATCGCTCGGGTTCAGTTAGAGCCCAACGCCTCGCTCGGGTTCAGTTAGAGCCAACGCCTCGCACACACGCGCGTACGTGTACGAGAGAAACGAGCATCGCTCGGCCTCCGACCTCCCACCGTAACCGGGAACTCCCCGAAATTTTCCTCCCCCTCGCTTCTACCATGTTTTTTTCCGTCATGGACGGCCCAAAGAATGTCATGCAGCTGCGTCTCCGGCCCGCCCAGGATGAAAAGCCCATTTTCTGTCATGATTTTTTGTCATAGAAGTAGGAGCCCACCACATCTATGATGATACCAGGTTTTGTCACAATTATCGTCATAGAAGTGTCATATGTATGACAGAATTTTTTTTCGTTCGGCCCAAAATGTCACGGATGTGTCTTTTTTTTGTAGTGCAAAGAGCCGCTCGACGAGGGTACGTCGAGATGAGCTCGGGACGGACTGCATAATCATGTTCGGCATGAGGAGAGGCAGTGCAATAAAACATACCATGAAGTACTATGGTGTCCGGACACTTACGACTTTGCCAGGGGCTTGTCCCTGGGTAGCCACTCATCGCCGCTGTCGGCGGCCGTCGTGGCACAGTCCAGAGGGCGGGAGGGTCCTTCCCTTCTTGGACCCTTCGGCCTCCCCGGATGGGTCGGTGAGGGAGTCCTGGATTAGGGGGTATCCGGACAGCCGGATTATATCCTTTGGCCGGACTATTGGACTATGAAGATACAAGATTGAAGACTTCATCTCGTGTCCGGATGGAACTCTACTTGGCGTGGAAGGCAAGCTAGGCAGTACGGATATGGATATCTCCTCCTTTGTAACCGACCTTGTGTAACCCTAGCCCCCTCCAGTGTCTATATAAACCGGAGGGTTTAGTCCATAGGACAACATACAATCATACCATAGGCTAGCTTCTAGGGTTTAGCCTCTCCGATCTCGTGGTAGATCAACTCTTGTAATACTCATATCATCAAGAATAAATCAAGCAGGACGTAGGGTTTTACCTCCATCAAGAGGGCCCGAACCTGGGTAAAACATCGTGTCCCCTGCCTCCTGTTACCATCCGCCTTAGATGCACAGTTCGGGACCCCCTACCCGAGATCCGCCGGTTTTGACACCGACATTGGTGCTTTCATTGAGAGTTCCTCTGTGACGTCGCCGTAAGGAAGGATGCCTCATCTTGTTGTTAAAAACAACATTACCGCCGGGGGAGCTCTGGCTGTCAGCCAAACTCTCTGGCTAGGCAGTTTCGTCATGACTGCCTGTTCGGCCGCTGCACCAACGATGACTTCTCGGGTCATCAAAAACAACCTCCACGTCGGCTTGGAATTCACCGAGCAGATGGATCCAATGGAGCTCTCTTCCCTAAACGAACTCTTGGATCGCATCGCCGCCTTGGGAGTCGCTACGGACTATGATCGGATTGGGCTTAAACCCGATCAAAGGGAGATTAACTCTCCATCGGTCACCCATCACATTGCGGTGGTGGAGGAACAATGCGGCAACTCTTCCTCTATTTTGAGGACTAACTATGTCCGGATTCCTGAGCTCTTCGAGCCGGATACCCGCTTACGAGAGGACATCACCCAAGCCCTGAACCTAGAATTAGGCAGTGGGCCAGACTTATCGGGCAACACTCCGGAACCCGAACTTCCAAGATTGGAAACTCCTCGGCCCCTGGGTCTCAGATTGGGTAGGGGTTCGGACTTAAATCCACCCACCCACCCAGACATAAACGATCTTTCCCACATCAGGCAAGAGCCCCATGAAACAGTACATCATTATTGGGCCAGATTCCTCCTTGTGATGAACAAGGTTAAGGACTGTCGCGAGGAAGATGCAGTCTCACTTTTCTGCAATAATTGCATGGACAAGGGAATCCTTAACGCCTTAGGTCGCCGTGACATATCACGCTTCGCTGACTTGCGTCCATAGTACGAAAGTACTGTGCGATGGAAAGCGCCTGGAAAACCGAAACGAAATTTTGGGATAATCCGGCTCCGAATATACACCCAGTCCGAAGTAAAAGGGTGCACTATCATAAGACACCCGAGCTAGTTGTAAAGAAACAAAAACCCTCTACAGGGCATGGAACCGTACTGGAGGGATGGCTTAACGGACCCTGCAAAATCCATAGTACAACGGATACAATACCAACGCACAACCTTAGAGCATGTCGTATACTCCGGTAGGTGGCCAAAAGTGGTGAGGATCTTCTTATCCCAAATGCCACAGAGCACCATCCGTGGATAACAATACGGTGTTAACAGTCTTTGAGACCTTCGCGTCAAATAATAGGCGCAAGCGAACACTCCGCAGCATGGCCGAAATCTGCCACGTAGCAGCAATAAATCCATGGAGTGACACGGCTATTACCTTCAATGCCAGTGACGAACCTAAATTCCGAACAGCCCGAGCACCAGCCACACTGCTCCTCAGCCAATTGTGGACGGCTTTCGACTCGCCAAAATACTCATGGACGGCGGCAGCGGATTAAACCTCATCTATGAGGAAACTCTTCAAAAAATGGAAATAGACTGGAACCGCGTTGAGCAAAGTAGCACAACCTTCAGGGGAATCATACCCAGTCGGGAGGCACGATGTGCTGGGAAAATCACACTAGATGTGGTATTTGGTACGCCAGAGAACTATAGGTCCGAAGAAATTACATTTCAAGTGGCCCCGTTCAGCAGTGGATACCACACCCTTTTAGGACATGAGGCGTTCACGATCTTCCAAGCTGTACCCCATTATGGGTACATGAAGCTCAAAATGCCCGGGCCCAACGGAATCATCACCCTCGCCAATGATCCGGACATAGCACTCCGCGTCGAAAACAAAACAGCCGCACTGGCCCTCGAGGCATTATCCGAAGCCCTCTCGGCCGAGGAATTAACCACGCTACACTCCACAGTGGACAGGGACAACGTGATACTCGATAAGAGATCCAAGTCCACCTCTTTTAAAGCAGCAGATGAAATAGTCAAATTCCAAGTCCACCCAACGGACCCTACAAAAACAGCCTCCATCGGGGCACAGTTAAACCCTGCCGTGGACACCGCACTACGAGAGTTCCTGCGCGAGAATTGGGACATATTCGCCTCGCATCCCTCAGACATGCCAGGAATCCCACACAGGCTGGCCGAGCATAGCCTGAATATCCTAAAGGGATTCAAGCCGGTCAAGCAAGCTCTTCGGTGTTTCTTCGAACCTAAGAGACAGACCATGGGAGAGGAACTAGCCAAGTTATTGGAGGCCGGATTCATCAGAGAAATAAAACACCCAGACTGGCTAGCAAACCTGGTGATGGTACCAAAGAAGGATAAATCCTGGCGCCTTTGTGTCGATTTCAAGGACCTCAATAAAGCTTGCCCAAAGGATCCCTTCCCCCTCCCCCGCATCGATCAAATTATCGATGCTACCGCAGGACACGAGTCATTGTGTTTCCTCGACAAATACTCCGGTTACCACCAAATCAAGATAGCGGAGTCCGACCCAGCCGCAACGACATTCATCACACCATACGGTCCCTTTTGTTTCAACACAATGCCTTTTGGGCTCAAAAACGCTGGCGCAACATATCAGCGCATCATTCAGACATGTCTAGAGAAACAAATCGGCAAAACACTAGAGGCATACGTAGGCGGTGTGGTCGTCAAAATCAAACACGTCGACTCTTTGATAGACGACTTGAGGTTCACATTCGACAACCTCTGAACATACGACATCAAGCTCAATCCAGAAAAATGCGTTTTCGGCGTACCAACCGGAATGCTCCTGGGTTTCATTGTCTCCAGTAGAGGTATTGAAGCTAATCCGGCAAAAATCCGAGCTTTGTCACAGTTGGCTACCCCAACAGACCTCAAACAAATCCAGAAGTTAACTGGATGCATGGTGGCTCTAAGCCGCTTTATCTCCCTCTTAGGAGAAAAGGCTTTACCCCTTTATCGCCTCCTTTGGCGCACCAAACACTTCGAGTGGATGGACGCTGCCACAGCCGGATTGGAAGAAATAAAAGCCATTTTGGCAACCAACCCAATCCTGGCCGCGCCAAACATCGGCGAACCAATGCTGTTGTACATTGCGGCAACTCATCAAGTTGTAAGCACAGTGCTCGTCGTCGAACGAGAAGCCGACGGACATAAATTTCCTCTTCAAAAGCCGGTATACTATGTATCCACTGTCCTCACTCCATGCAAATCAATGTACCCACATTATCAAAAGATAGCCTATGCGGTATTCATGGCATCCCGGAAGCTGCGACACTACTTTCAAGAGTGTTCGATTACAGTAGCCTCGGAAGTGCCACTTAATGATATTATAAACAACCGCGATGCTACGGGCCGGATTGCCAAATGGGCCATTGAGCTCCTCCCGTTCGACATAACATACAAACCTCGACGAGCCATTAAGTCGCAAGTATTGGCCGACTTTGTCGCCGAATGGACGGAGGCCGAACTCCCTAAAGAGTACGGCACATACTCCAATTGGACCATGAACTTCGACAGTTCTAAAATGCTGGCTGGTCTAGGGGCTGGCGTCGTCCTGATGTCCCCAACAGGAGAGACCGTTCAGTACATACTGCAAATATTGTATACAGACTCCAACAACGCAGCCGAATACGAAGCTCTGTTGCATGGTCTTCGGATGGCAGTCTCGATGGGCATTCAACGCCTGGAGATGCGTGGGGATTCAAACCTCGCAATATCCCAAATAAATGGAGACTTTGACACCAAGGATCCGAAAATGGCGGCCTACCGAAACGTCGTCCTAAAAATGTCAGCTCGGTTCGAGGGGCTCGAATTTCACCATGTGGCTCAGGAAAACAATCAGGCGGCGGATATCCTCCCCCGCATCGGCGCAAAACGTGATGCGGTCCCCCCAACATATTTTTGGAGGGGCTGTTCAAGCCATCCGTAGTATGGGAAGGGGACACCGGTAACAATAGTCCAGACCCGGCCAAAATACCCGATACCGAACACTCTGACACAATCGGAGGCTCCGCCACCGAAATAACACCTTCAGCCCACGTAATAATGGCCATCATAGCCCCGTGGACAGAACCATTCCTGGCCTACCTAACTAGGCAGGAACTTCCGGAGGACCAAAATGAGGCACGCTGCATAGTGCGGCGATCTAAGGCCTACAGGGTCCATGAGGGAGAATTGTATAAAAAAGCACTACCGGAGTCCTTCAAAGGTGCATCTCCGAAGAGGAAGGGCGGAACCTTTTGGCAGAAATTCATGCCGGACTCGGCGGTCACCACGCCGCAGCCCGGGCCATTGTAAGCAAAGCCTTCCATACAGGATTCTATTGGCCAACGACCCGGGCAGATGCACAGGACTTGGTCCAACATTGCGCCGGTTGCCAGCTCTTTGCAAATCAAAGCCACATGCCACCCACCGCCCTCCAAACAATCCCCATTACGTGTCCCTTCGTGGTCTGGGGGCTTGACATGGTTGGACCCCTTAAAGGGGGAACCCACAAGAAAAAAATACTTACTGGTCATGGTGGATAAATTCACCAAATGGATAGAGGCCAAACCTGTTAAAACAGCCGAATCCGGACCAATGATAGACTTCATATCCGGGGTCGTACACCGTTATGGCGTCCCCCAGAGCATCATCACTGACAACGGCACGAACTTCACGGCCGATGAGGTAAAACTCTGGTTCAGCAAAATGGGCATCAAGCTCGATTACGATTCAGTCTATCACCCACAAACAACGGCCAAGTTGAGCGAGCGAACGGTCTTATAATGAGCGGCATTAAACCCAGATTAGTGCGTTCCTTAACGGGGTCTAACACGCATTGGGTAGAGGAGCTCGACTCCGTACTCTAGGGGCTGCGGACCACGCCGAATCGTAGTACCGGATATACACCCTTCTTTATGGTGTACGGCGCAGAGGCGGTCTTGCCCTGTGACATAATTCATGACTCACCTCGAGTGCGCATGTACGAAGAAAGAAAAGCCGAGCTCGATCGGCAGGACAGTCTGGACACCCTGGAGGAGGAGCGCGACGTAGCCAAAGCCCGTTCCCCATTTTATCAGCAACAGGCTCACAGATACCAAAGCAGAGAAGTACGGGCCAAAACTTATAACATTGGCGAACTAGTTCTACGCCTGCCGGATAAGAAAAATAACAAGCTCGAGCCCAAATGGGAAGGTCCCATCATTATTGACCAAGTTCTGACTGGTGGAGCGTACCTACTGCAGGATGCATCGACTAATCGACTCGAGCCGAACCCATGGAACGCGGCCAGGCTCCGAAGATTCTACGCCTAGCGTCGGACTCTATGTTCGTCCCCTTCCTCTGTCCATTTTTTGCATATACATTATCTGTCTTGTTTTTCTTTCTTCCTTTCTTTTATTCTTTCTCTAGGCCTTCAAGGGCCAACTTGTGCCTCGCTTGCACATTATAGATGCACTAGCCGCGCTCATCATACCTGGGGGCTTCTTTCACAGAAGCTTTTTATCTGGGCCTCAGGCCCCGCACATGTGTTATGCTTCCGCATGTACCTTTTTTCGCCATTATATGAATCAATATGACTTAAGTTTTGGCCAAGATGGGTTGCCTGGCTCTTGTATTTATGCCCTATGTTCCTGTTAATTCGGCTAGGGCATAAGGGGAGCACCTCTGCGATTGTTACTGCCGGGTCAGCCGGATGTGTACCTCAGACTGGGTGAAGCCGAAAGCTAGCGTTCTTAAGGGAATATTCGGTCGGTGAACAAAAGATGATCTCTATTTATTGTCCATATCTACCCCCAGATGTTTTTCCTGCGTTTCCTATCGTAGTCCGAACATGCACTTTAGGGCATGCTTACCCAGGGAAAGGAACCCTTAACGGAACTATTCTCCCTGGAAGATGTTTCTTACTACCCATGTAATATAACATAACTAGTTGGGCAGTTGTCTATTCAAGCACTAATGACCCCTACGCCTGGTCTCCATGCATACCCCAGTTCTTATATAACTGAGCGTGTATTCGGATACACTCCAGACTAAAGGGTCCCGAGGTTGAAGCGAAAAGGTCCGCCAAGAAAAATGATCTACAATCCGGCTAGAAGGCATTATACATGTCACTTTAATTACATAGTCATGCAGACTGACTAAATTCCTCTTCTATACCATCCAACAGGCGGTCTAGCCTACAATCCTGTTGGGAATACTTTGCGGCTAATTCTACTTGCCCATAAACTAAGCTAACAGGGATCTCTTTTCCGTCGGGCCCCACAGGTCCGACCTCGGCCATGTGATTTGGGTCAGCCTTGGTATACCGCGTCTTCACCATGGCCCAGACTTCTCTGCCACCTTGACGGCAAGCTTATATCTTCCATAATTGGAAGCGCCGCCGTGCTCCCTTGAGCTTCTCCGTAAGCCCTGCAACGCCTTCTGGCAGGGAGACGGATGGCCACAATGCCTGGGCAATGATACGTTGTAACGCCCCGAGACCGATGCGCCAGGTGTCTTCCAGTTATTCGCTGTTGTTGCCTTGTCATTGCTTGCGTGTCATGCATTGCATATCATGTCATCATGTGCATTTCATTTGCATACATGTTCGTCTCATGCATCCGAGCATTTTCCTTGTTGTCCATTTTGCAATCCGGCGCTCCTATGTCACTCGGTGTCCCTTTCTACCTCTTTTTGTGTGCGGGTGCTAAATTTTTTCGGATTGGACCGAGACTTGTCATGCGGCCTTGGTTTACTACCGGTAGACCGCCTGTCAAGTTTCGTGCCATTCGGACTTCATTTGATACTCCAACGGTTAACCGAGGAACCGGAAAGGCCTCGTGTGTGTTGCAGCCCAACACCTTTCCAAAGTGGCCCAAAACCCACCTAAACCCTCTCCATCATCGCGGTCGTTCGATCATGATCGCGTGGCCGAAAACCGCACCTCATTTGGACTCTCCTAGCTCCCTCTACCTATAAATAAGTGATCCCCTCCGAAATTCGCGGACAAAACCCTAACCTCCTCCTCCGCGCGCCGCCGAACATTTCTTCTCCGCCGACGGACATGTCCGTGCCGCCCGCCGCGGCCAACCACGGCGTGCCACGTCAGTGCCGCCGTCCTCTCTCTCCTCCTCCACCGCGCCAGGCCTGCCGGGCCCGGATCGGGCCCGCGGAGCCCAAACGGCCGTCGCCGCCACCTGCGGGTGAGATCCCGCGACCCCGCCGCCATGGAGTCGTCGCCCCGCCGCCTCCGAGCCTCGTCGCCGGCGCCGGCCATCGCCGCCGAGCCCACGCGCCACCGCGGCTCCTGCCCGAGATCCGCCCCGCGCTGCCGGAGCTCACCCACCGGAGCAGCCCGCGCCCGCGGCCATCTTCCTCCACCGCGCAGATCTCGCCGGCGACCGCCGCGCCCTCACCTCCGACCGGAGGCCTGCCGCCTCGCCGGACCTCGTTTTCCCCGCCGGAGTCTTCCAGCACCGCCGCCGCCATGGATCGGGAGGAGCCCGATCCAGCCGTTTCCTCCCCGGCTCCGTTGACGTACCACATGGGCCGGCCCAGCTCCCTGGCCCAACACAGCGCGCCAGAGCAGGCCCAGCTCCAGATCCGGCCCGTTGACTTTTCGTGGGGTATAATCTCACTAAGTCCCAGATCCTGTTAATTATTTTGCTATCTTCATCATGTCACAACTCATCACCCGTTGCTCCGATTCTTGCGTGTAGCATATCAAAATGTTCGCCTCGATGAGTACATCATTTCATCTCATTGCATCATTTTCATTTGAGATCATCTTGATGCCCGAAATGCTGTTGGAAGAGGGCTATGTGAGTAATTTGTCAGATCTGTTTCAGCAAATGGCAGTTTGTCATTTTTGCCATGATTAATGTGTGCATGATATGATCCTGAGCTCTACATGTGTTTTGTTATATGCCATGCCATCTTTGCAGAGGTGCTTACCATGTATTTTTGTGATCTTTGTGGTGACTAGCACAAGCATGCAAAGTAGCGTAATCGGTAATGTTGATTTCAGGGACTTAGAATTTCACTAAGTCCTTGTTCTATTTTTGTCGTTATGCCATATGTTCATGTTGTTTCCTATTGATCCCTGCCTCTTCTGAGGATGATCAGTAAGGATGTTTTGTTAACATTGTGGTGATCTATCCATCCATGTCTTTGTTTGCATTTATGGATCAACCTAGCTTGAGTCAATCGAGCTCTACGTTTGCTATAAAATGTTCCTGGCAGATTGTTATCTTGTTTAGCGATTTTGCCGAGGTTGTTGCTATTGATCCGTGCATGCTATGTTGTTGTTCTAGCCATGTATACCTTCTATGCCATGTATTCTTGATGGGTGTATGCTTAGTTTGTCATGCCATGCTTTGTATTGAGTGCATCGAGCTCGTAAGCATGCCTACTCGTTAACTGATTTGCATGCTCCAGTTTTTCACCAAGTCTGGAATCTGTTTATGTTTTTGCCATGTTCACATGCTTGCAATTGTATTTTCTGTTCCCTTTTGGCTCAAGGTCACTAAGGGACTTTTGTTAAGTGCTTTGAGTAGCTTCATGCCATGCCTTGCTTTGCCATCTTAAGTTCATGTAGCATGTAGTTTTCATGCTCTAAAGTGTGCTTCCTGATGATAAATTCCAGACTTGTGTTAATTTCACCAAGTCTGAAACCTGTTATCATTTGCACTTTTGCCATGCTTGTTTGAACCTGTTATTGAGTGAATTAGCCGTATCTCAGTGTTCATCTTTTGTCAAGCATCATGAGTGGATCCCTGCCATGTATCTTGTTGTCATGTTTGAGTGCTGTAGCATATTTATCTTGGTGCATTTAGTTGGTCACTTGCTGTTTATCACAGACCAGTGTCATATTTGTTTTGCTTGCCGTTTCCAAACCGTGCATCCGATTCCGGTGATCTTTATATCGATTTCAACCGAAATCACCTCACCTTTCCAGTGACACTCTTGGATTTCCAAGTTGAGGCAAGGTTAAATCATTCCTTTGCAATCATGCATATGCATCGCATCCCGCATCCCGCATATCATACCATGTTCATGTGTTGGTTGTTTACTTTGTTGTGTGCTTCTTTTCGGTGTTGCTTCTTCGGGTTCGTTCCGATAATGTCGCATTTGTGAGGACTTGTTCGACTACGTCCGTTTGTCTTCTTCATGAACTCGTTCTTCTTCCTTGCGAGATTTCAGGCAAGATGACCATACCCTCGAAATCACTTCTATCTTTGCTGGCTAGTTGCTCGCTCTTTTGCTATGCCTATGCTGCGATACCTACCACTTGCTTATCATGCCTCCCATATTGTTCAGTCAAGCCTCTAACCCACCTTGTCCTAGCAAACCGTTGTTTGGCTATGTTACCGCTTTGCTCAGCCCCTCTTATAGCGTTGTTAGTCGCAGGTGAAGATTGGAGCTTGTTCCATGTTTGGAACATGGATATTTTGTTGGGATATCACAATATCTCTTATTTAATTAATGCATCTATATACCTGGTAAAGGGTGGAAGGCTCGGCCTTATGCCGGGTGTTTTTTTCCACTCTTGCCGCCCTAGTTTCCGCCATATCAGTGTTATGTTCCCGGATTTTGCGTTCCTTATGCGGTTGGGTTATAATGGGAACCCCTTGACAGTTCGCTTTGAATAAAACTCCTCCAGCAAGGCCCAACCTTGGTTTTACCATTCACCACCTAGCCTCTTTTTCCCTTGGGTTAGGCCAGCCCAAGGGTCATCTTTATTTTAACCCCCCCAGGCCAGTGCTTGCCGAAGTGTTGGTCCGAACTGAGTAGACTGCGAGGCCACCTCGGGGAAACTTGAGGGCTAGTTTTACTCGTAGGATGTCTCATCCAGTGTTGCCCTGAGAATGAGATATGTGCAGCTCCTTTTAGGATGTCGGTGCATCGGGCGGTCTTGCTGGACTTGTTTTACCATTGTCGAGGATGTCTTGTAACCGGGATTCCGAGCCTGATCGGGTCTTCCCGCTAGAAGGAATATCCTTCGTTAACCGTGAGAGCTTGTGATGGGCTAAGTTGGGACACCCCTGCAGGGATTTGAAATTTTGAAAGCCGTGCCCGCGGTTATGGGCAGATGGGAATTTGTTCATGTCCGGTTGTAGAAAACCTGAAGTTGATCTTAATTAAAATACACCAACCGTGTGTGAAACCGTGATGGTCTCTTTCCGGCGGAGTCCGTGAAGTGAACACGGTGTTGGAGTTATGCTTGACGTAGGTTGCTAGGATCACTTCTTGATCATAGTTTCTCGATCGTTCTTTGCCCTCTCTTCTCGCTCTCTTTTGCATATATGTTAGCCACCAAATATGCTAGTCGCTTGCTGCAGCTCTACCTCATACCTTTTACCTTACCCATAAGCATAAATAGTCTTGATCGCGAGGGTGTGAGATTGCTGAGTCCCCGTGACTCACAGATACTTCCAAAACCAGTTTGCAGGTGCCGATGTTACCGAGAAGGTGACGCAACCAAGCTCAAGGAGGAGCTCGATGAAGATCTTGTCCTTTGTCTTGTTTCATTTTCAGTTGATCAGTAGTGGAGCCCAGTTGGGGTCGATCGGGGGACCTTGTCGCATTTGGGGTTGTTCTTTATTTTGGTTCTGTAGTCGGACCTTGATTGTATTTGGATGTTGTAATGCTTTATTCATGTATTGTTGTGAAGTGGCGATTGTAAGCCATCTATGTATCTCTTTCCCTTATGTATTACATGGGTTGTGTGAAGATTACCTCACTTGCGACAGTGCTTTCAATGCGGTTATGCCTCTAAGTCGTGCTTCGACACGTGGGAGATATAGCCACATCGAGGGCGTTACATACGTCTCCAACGTATCTATAATTTTTGATTGCTCCATGCTATATTATCTACTGTGTTGGACTATATTGGGCTTTATTACCCACTTTTATATTATTTTTGGGACTAACCTATTAACCAGAGGCCCAGCCCAGAATTGCTGTTTTTTGCCTATTTCAGTGTTTCGGATAAACAGAATATGAAACGGAATAAAATCTTCGGAAACATGATTTTCTCACCGAACATGATCCAGGAGACTTGGACCCTACTGCAAGGGATCAAAGAGGTGGTCACGAGGGTGGGGGGCGCGCCCCCCTAGGGTGCGCCCCCTGCCTCATGGGCCCCTCGGTGCTCCACCGACGTACTCCTTCCTCCTATATATACACACGTACCCCCCCAAACGATCAGAACAGGAGCCAAAAACCTAATTCCACCACCGCAACTTTCTGTATCCACGAGATCCCATCTCGGGGCCTGTTCCGGAGCTCCGCCGGAAGAGGGCCGTCAGCACGGAGGGCTTCTACATCATCCTAGCCCCTCCGATGAAGTGTGAGTAGTTTACCTCAGACCTTCGGGTCCATAGTTAGTAGCTAGATGGCTTCTTCTCTCTCTTTGAATCTCAATACAAAGTTCTCCCCCTCTCTCGTGGAGATCTATTCGATGTAATCTTCTTTTTGCGGTGTGTTTGTTGAGACCGATGAATTGTGGGTTTATGATCAAGTCTATCTATGAATAATATTTGAATCTTCTCTGAATTCTTTTATGCATGATTGGTTATCTTTGCAAGTCTCTTCGAATTATCTGTTTGGTTTGGCCAACTAGATTGGTAGTTCTTGCCATGGGAGAAGTGCTTAGCTTTGGGTTCGATCTTGTGGTGTCCTTACCCAGTGACAGAAGGGGCAGCAAGGCACGTATTGTATCGTTGCCATCAAGGATAACAAGATGGGGTTTATTTCATATTGCATGAATTTATCTCTCTACATCATTTCATCTTGCTTAAGGCGTTACTCTGTTTTTAACTTAATACTCTAGATGCATGCTGGATAGCGGTCGATGAGTGGAGTAATAGTAGTAGATGCAGAACCGTTTTGATCTACTTGTCACGGACGTGATGCCTATATACATGATCATGCCTAGATATTCTCATAATTATGCACAATTCTATCAATTGCTCAACAGTAATTTGTTCACCCACCGTAGAATACTTATGCTCTTGAGAGAAGCCACTAGTGAAACCTATGGCCCGCGGGTCTATTCTCATCATATCAATCTCCATCACTTTTATATTGTTTTGCTATTTACTTTGCCTTTAATTTTTTACTTTGCATCTTTATATCAAAAATACCAAAAATATTCTATCTATCAGACCTCACTCTCGTAAGTGACCGTGAAGGGTTTGACAACCCCTAATCGCGTTGGTTGCGAGTAGCTATTGCTTTGTGCAGGTACGAGGGACTTGAGCGTGGGCTCCTACTGGGTTGATACATTGGTTCTCAAAAACTGGGGGGAAATACTTACGCTACTCTGCTGCATCATCCCTTCCTCTTCAAGGAAAACCAACGCAAGCTCAAGACGTAGCAAGAAGGATTTCTGGCGCCGTTGCCGGGGAGTCTACGCAAAAAGTCAATATACCAAGTACCCATCACAATCCCTATCTCTCGCATTACTTTATTTGCCATTTGCCTCTCATTTTCCTCTCCCCCCAATTCACCCTTGCCGTTTTATTCGACCTCTATCTCTCTCCATTCTCCCTCTCTGTTTGCCTTTTTGTTTGCTCGTGTGCTAGTTTGTTTGCTTGTCGTTAGGGCTAGTCTCATATCTTCTCCGTTGTCTCCCAAGAGTGAAGTTCTAAATTTTAAACAAAGGGAGGGAGAAAATCTAAAAGATGCTTGGTATAGAATTTGCAATGCTCAAAATAGATCTACTAGGAAACAATCTACCTTAGTTCTTCTTTGCAATTTTTATGTAGGTGTTAATCCTTGGTATAGATATATCCTCGATACCATTACCGGAGGGAACTTTTTGGGTAGCCATACTTTTGATTCTTATAATGCTATGATAGATTTATTTGGCTCACCACCTCTTTTGGTTAATGGAACCATGTTAACTTTGGAGCATGTTATGCAAATACTTGAAATTATTGAAAATAAAGTTGCTATTATTGAATCAATTGAAAATCTATATAAAAAGATCCACAATCAAATTACTCAATATGGATCTAAGGTAGGAATGACATTGAAAAATATTAAGGAAAAGGAACCCATAGTTAATGAGAAGATGAACTTATATTCTACTAATTGATAAACTTGAGGGTATCATTGAAAATTTGGGAACCACTTTTTATTCCGTAAAGAATACTCCTAGTCCTCCTACTAAAATTGCCAAGCTTATGTATGTTCCTAAAAATAAGGGTGAATCATCTAGTAAGGAAACTGCTGATCTTAAATCTATAAGTATTCATCCCAATCTTTTTGCTATCATTAAAGAACCATTTATTACAAATGAATTTTTCGATCTTGTGCCTAAAAGTTTGATAATTAATAAAGATAAAGAAATTTCTAAAGATGGTAGATGCCTAATTGAAGAATTACCTACCAAAGATGGCAATACCTAGATCTATTCTTGCTCGTTATGCCTAGCTAGGGGCGTTAAACGGTAGCGCTTGTTGGGAGGCAACCCAATTTTATTTTTATTCCTTGATTTTTGCTCCTGTTTAGTAATAAATAAATTATTTAGCCTCTGTTTTGGTTGTGTTTTTTGTGTTTAATTAGTGTTTGTGCCAAGTAGAACCGTTGGGAAGACTTGGGGAAAGTCTTCTTGAACTTGCTGTAAAAAACAGAAACTTTAGCGCTCACGAGAACTGCTGTCATTTTTATTTGAAGAGTTCTATTTAGTTAATTCTTTTTTCAGATGATTAATATATAAATTCCTCACGTCAAGAAATTTATTTTAGAATTTTTGTGGTTCCAGATCTTACGCTAGCTACAGATTACTACAGACTGTTCTGTTTTTGACAGATTCTGTTTCTCGTGTGTTGTTTGCTTATTTTGATGAATCTATGGCTAGTAAAATAGTTTATAATCCATAGATAAGTTGGAATACAGTAGGTTTAACACCAATATAAATAAATAATGAGTTAATTACAGTACCGTGAAGTGGTCTTTTGTTTTCTTTCACTAACGGAGCTCACGAGTTTTCTATTTTGAGTTTTGTGTTGTGAAGTTTTCAAGTTTTGGGTGAATTCTTTTGATGGATCATGGAACAAGGAGTGGCAAGAGCCTAATCTTGGGGATGCCCATGGCACCCCCCCAAGATAATCCAAGGACACCAAAAAGTCAAAGCTTGGGGATGCCCAGGAAGGCATCCCCTCTTTCGTCCACTTCCATCGGTAATTTACTTGGAGCTATATTTTTATTCACCAACATGATATGTGTTTTGTTTGGAGCATCTGGTATTATTTGTGTCTTTGTTTGTTAGTATGCCACAATCATCCTTGCTGTACACACCTTTTGAGAGAGCCATACATGAATTAAAATTTGATAGAACGCTCTATGTGCTTCACATATATCTTTTGAGCGTTATAATTTTGATCTATGTGCTTCACTTATATCTTTTGAGCTAGATAATTTTGCTCTATGTGTTTCACTTATATCTTTTGAACGTTATAATTTTGCTCTATGTGCTTTAGTTAGATCTTTTAGAGCACGGTGGTGGATTCGTTTTGAAGAAACTATTGATCTCTCATGCTTCACTTAAATTAATTTGAGAGTCTCTTAATAGCATGGTAATTTGCCTAATAATAATATGCTTGGTATTCAAGATTTGTGAAACTTTATTTTGAGTGTGTTGAATACTAAGAAAAGATTGAAGCATGATAATTGTTTTGAGATATGGAGGAGATAATATTAAAGTCATGCTAGTTGAGTAGTTGTGAATTTAAAGAATACTTGTGTTGAAGTTTGTGAACCGTTATGTGATGAAGTCGGAGCATGATTTATTTATTGATTGTTTTCCTTATGAGTGGCGGTCGGGGACGAGCGATGGTCTTTTCCTACCAATCTATCCCCCTAGGAGCCTGTGCGTAATACTTTGCTTTGATAACTTCTAAATTTTTGCAATAAGTATATGAGTTCTTTATGACTAATGTTGAGTCCATGGATTATACGCACTCCCACCCTTCCACCCTTGCTAGCCTCTCTAATACTGCGCAACTTTCGCCGGTATCATACACCTACCATATACCTTCCTCAGAACAGCCTCCATACCTACCTATTATGGCATTTCCATAGCCATTCCGAGATATATTGCCATGCAACTTTCCACCATCTAGTTCCTCATGACATATCCATCATTGTCATATTGCTTAGCATGATCATGTAGTTGACATAGTATTTGTGGCAAAGCCACCGTTCATAATTCTTTCATACTTGTCACTCGTGATTCATTGCATATCCCGGTACACCGCCGAAGGCATTCATATAGAGTCATACTTTGTTTTAGTATCGAGTTGTAACCATTGAGTTGTAAATAAATAGAAGTGTGATGATCATCATTCAATAGAGCATTGTCCAAAAAAAGCAAGGCCAAAGAAAAAAAAGAAGGCCCAAAAAAAATCAAAAATAAAAAGGGGCAATGCTACTATCCTTTTTTCCACACTTGTGCTTCAAAGTAGCACCATGATATAGTGAGTATCATATATTGTGCTTCAAAGTAGCACCATGTTCTTCATATAGAGAGTCTCATATGTTGTCACTTTCATATACTAGTGGGAATTTTACGTTATAGAAATTGGCTTGTATATTCCAATGATGGGCTTCCTCAAATTGCCCTAGGTCTTCGTGAGCAAGCAAGTTGGATGCACACCCACTAGTTTCTTTTGTTGAGCTTTCATACATTTATAGCTCTAGTGCATCCGTTGCATGGCAATCCCTACTCACTCACATTGATATCTATTGATGGGCATTTCCATAGCCCGTTGATACGCCTAGTCGATGTGAGACTATCTTCTCCTTTTTGTCTTCTCCACAACCACCATTCTATTCCACCTATAGTGATATATCCATGGCTCACGCTCATGTATTGCGTGAAGATTGAAAAAGTTTTGAAAAAGTTAGAGTATGAATCAATTGCTTGGCTTGTCATCAGGGTTGTGCATGATTTAAATACTTTGTGTGGGGAAGATGGAGCATAGACAGACTATATGATTTTGTAGGGATAACTTTCTTTGGCCATGTTATTTTGAGAAGACATAATTGCTTTGTTAGTATGCTTGAAGTATTATTATTTTCTATGTCAATATAAACTTTTGTCTTGAATCTTTCTAATCTGAATATTCATACCACAATTAAGAAGATTTACATTGAAATTATGCCAAGTAGCACTCCGCATCAAAAATTCTCTTTTTATCATTCACCTACTCGAGGACGAGTAGGAATTAAGCTTGGGGATGCCTGATACGTCTCCAACGTATCTATAATTTTTGATTGCTCCATGCTATATTATCTACTGTTTTGGACTATATTGGGCTTTAGTTCCCACTTTTATATTATTTTTGGGACTAACCTATTAACTAGAGGCCCAGCCCAGAATTGCTGTTTTTTTGCCTCTTTCAGTGTTTCGGATAAACATAATATCAAACGGAGTCCAAACGGAATAAAATCTTCGGAAATGTGATTTTCTCACCGAACGTGATCCAGGAGACTTGGACCCTACTCCAAGGGATCAAAGAGGTGGTCACGAGGGTGGGGGGTGCCCCCCTAGGGCGCGCCCCCTGCCTCGTGGGCCCCTCAGTGCTCCACCGACGTACTCCTTCCTCCTATATATACACACGTACCCCCAAACGATCAGAACAGGAGCCAAAAACCTAATTCCACCGCCGCAACTTTCTGTATCCACGAGATCCCATCTTGGGGCCTGTTCCGGAGCTCCGCCAAAAGAGGGCCGTCATCACGGAGGGCTTCTACATCATCCTAGCCCCTCCGATGAAGTGTGAGTAGTTTACCTTAGACCTTCGGGTCCATAGTTAGTAGCTAGATGGCTTCTTCTCTCTCTCTTTGAATCTCAATACAAAGTTCTCCCCCTCTCTCGTGGAGATCTATTCGATGTAATCTTCTTTTTGCGGTATTTTGTTGAGACTGATGAATTGCGGGTTTATGATCAAGTCTATCTATGAATAATATTTGAATCTTCTCTGAATTCTTTTATGCATGATTGTTTATCTTTGCAAGTCTCTTCAAATTATCCGTTTGGTTTGGCCAACTAGATTGGTAGTTCTTGCCATGGGAGAAGCGCTTAGCTTTGGGTTTGATCTTGCGGTGTCCTTACCCAGTGATAGAAGGGGCAGCAAGGCACGTATTGTATCGTTGCCATCGAGGATAATAAGATGGGGTTTATTTCATATTGCATGAATTTATCTCTCTACATCATGTCATCTTGCTTAAGGCGTTACTCTGTTTTTAACTCAATACTCTAGATGCATGCTGGATAGCGGTCGATGAGTGGAGTAATAGTAGTAGATGCAGAATCATTTTGATCTACTTGTCACGGACGTGATGCCTATATACATGATCAGGCCTAGATATTCTCATAATTATGCACAATTCTATCAATTGCTCAACAGTAATTTGTTCACCCACCATAGAATACTTATGCTCTTGAGAGAAGCCACTAGTGAAACCTATGGCCCCCGGGTCTATTCTCATCATATCAATCTCCATCACTTTTATATTGTTTTGCTATTTAGTTTGCCTTTACTTTTTACTTTGCATCTTTATATCAAAAATACCAAAAATATTCTATCTATCAGATCTCACTCTCGTAAGTGACCGTGAAGGGCTTGACAACCCCTAATCGCGTTGGTTGCGAGTAGCTATCGCTTTGTGCAGGTACGAGCGACTTGAGCGTGGGCTCCTACTGGATTGATACCTTGGTTCTCGAAAACTGAGGGAAATACTTACGCTACTCTACTGCATCATCCCTTCCTCTTCGAGGAAAACTAACGCAAGCTCAAGACGTAGCAGGCAACACCTTGCATCACCTGCCGAACTTGTTCGTGCAGATGTGAGAGCTCAGATAGAAGATCACCTGCAGACCCGGGCATTTCCTCCGTGGGACGACCCGTCAGCATACCTACAGACATAGCGCTGTTAGTCGGCTTCTTCGCCGAACTCCTTCAAAAGGATTCGTTCAAGCACTCACTGAAAATGCCGCGCCGAAGCCGCTTATTCTCCTTCTCGGAATCTGCAAGCTGGGCTCGGACGTCTTTTAGTTCCACGCTCAACTTGATATTGGCGTCTTGGAGATTGTTTTTCTCCCGCCTAACCTCAGTCAGCACGCGTTTGCTAGCCTCTAGCTGTCACACGACATGTTGGTCCTCCGGATTTTCTCCGGATTCATCTGCAACATCTATTGTTAGATCTGCAGCCACACCACACACTATATGGTAGCCATCATTCTTCAAAGTAAATGTTACCAGCGGGTGATTTTTTCGGTTCCTGCAATGCGGCAACAACGGCCCGCAGTTGGGTCTTGCATTCCTCCAGCTCTTGTGACAACCTAGTATTCTTCTCTGAAAGAACCTGCACAATAAAGATGATCCTTAAATTAGTTCTGCTAACTGTTTCAAGTCTCAGGGGCTACTGATACATTTAAATCGTCAGATTTACTTACCCGTACATCCTTTACATACTGATCTGTGGCTTTGGCTAGACCATCTTGAGCAGCACGGAGGTACACCTCTCCAGAATTGAAGGCATCAAATGCCTCTGGTGAGAAACAAGCATCACGGAGTACGGCCCGACGGCTCCTATGATTCATGGCGCTTTCCACTTCTGAGTTTGTAGCGGATAATCTATCCGCATCCTCTGTAGGGGGATTGTCCAGCGCCCGCCCCATATCGGCTTCTGCCTCTGTGTCCAGTCCTGGCGCCCGACTGGTGGAAGCGTGATTAGCAACATCGCCGGACATATTCCGGCGAGCGTTTTTTCTGTTAAAGAAATACGGGCGTCATTACATTTCGAGAAAGACGACAACCACAGAGTGGGGTTTTTGTTATACCTTTGCGCCGGCGTCTCCGTCCTGACCGCCTTCCTTTTTGGCCAACCCGGCCTCGGTGCCTCTTGTTGGCGAGTTGCTGCGGGTTCGGCAGGGCGTCCCGAATGCCTTCCCTGTAAAAATGCCATATGTATATGGTAGGTGAAGTGTCTACAAGGGGATCCTAGTTTTTGGAGTTGGGATTTTTGGTTTTTTTACGTGCGATGCAGGAAGCAGTCCGGGATAGTCGGCCATAATGGCCACCATGGCATCATCACAGCTTAACTGATAGAACTGCCGGTCTATCAGCTCCACGAATATAACCGAATCTTCTTCAAGTCCAGAGTCGAGGGACCGGTCAGGGTCCTCTGGTTGTGGAGAAGGGCTGCTGACCTCCTTTATGGATTTTCATAGTTCCTGCCGCAAAGTGGCATGGTGAATACTTACAACAAAGAATGCAGGAAAAATGGGAGTAAGGAGATATAACTTACCCAGCTTGGAGGATTGTACATGGAGAATCCATCCCGTGGCTTGATGCGGATGAACTCCTCTTCCTCTCCCTTGAACAATTCGGACAGAATTTTTGCTAAAGCAGCAGCATTGTCCAGACCCTTACGCCCACAGCGGGTGGCATCATCTGCCCCATTAAAACACCACAGGGGGTGCCCACGATATTGAAGTGGTTGCACTCCCCGCATTATGCAAATCGACATAACTTCGATTACTGTCAATCCTGATTGAGCCAGTGCTTTAATCCGGTTCATCAGATAGAGGACTTCTCCATTGTCTTCCACCTGGGGGCTCCGTGGGCGCCAACTTCGGCATTTCTTCAGAGGAGCATTGCTGAACTCAGGGAGACCCTGCCAAACAGGGTCCGGAAGGGGAACATCCTCCATATAAAACCATTCTGAAGGCCAGTCTTCGGATGACTTCTTCGGGGTACCGGACAGGTATCCGGTACCGGCGATGCGCCATATTTCGGCTCCACCCACTTGATAAAGTGACCCCCTCTGTGTGCGAGGGACAAGGCAAAATAGCCTTTTCCACAGCTCGAAGTGAGCCTCGCAGCCCAGGAACAACTCGCAGAGAGCAACATAGCCGGCGATATGTAGAATGGAGGCAGGGGTGAAATTGTGTAATTGGAGGCCGTAGAACTCCAGGAGCCCGCGGAGGAACGGATGAATCGGAAATCCGAGCCCCCTTAATAAATAAGGAACAAGGCAGACCCGCTCCCCCATAGAGGGACAGGGAAAGCTCTCCGCTTGCTCCCCGCCATTGTACGTGGCAAGCCCGGCTCGAACGGGCACCATATACACCGGAGGAACAAATCCCTTAGTGTGAAGTTCGACTAATCGACTGTGCGGGACTGAACACCTCTCCCAATCACCGGGCTTAGGGCTACGGGGGCGGGAGGAGGAGCTGCGGGGGTCAGCCACGCTGGAATGGATCTTTACGAAACGCGCTCTGATGGATTCTCGCTGGGGGAGGATGGTATGGATCAGATCTAAGAATCCCTGAAAGTGCAACTATCCCTAGGTGGTTTTGGTAATTCATAACAACATATAGCTCATTGAGCTAATACTATTCCAAGCTAATTATTTCAGGAAAGCTCAATGATTGGCATGGCATGGATGTGAAAGTGGAACCCTCAAAATGCTAAGGACAATGGATTGGCTCAAGCTCAAAAGCTCAAGACTCTTCATTTTATATTTTAGTGATCCAAGATCACATTGAGTCCATAGGAAAAGCCAATACTATTAAGGAGGGATGAGGTGTTGCTTAATGAGCCTCTTGCTTCATGTGCTTAGTGATATGCTCCAAAACCCTCAACTACTTTCCCATATCCACATATGACCAAAACTCTAAGCCAAACTCGGTCCTACCGATTCTTCCTATCCGGCGCCACCGAGTTTCACTTGTCATTAGCCATTGCCAAACCCTAGCAATTCAGTTCTACCGATAAGGATCTCGGTCCCACCGAGATGGGGTTGCAAACTCTCTGTTTCCCTTTCGTAACTTTTCGGTCCCACCGAAAGAGCGAATCGGTCCCACCGAGATTGCAATGTAAACTCAGTGTTTCCCCTTTGTAACTTTTCGGTCTCACCGAGTTCCACTCCGTCTCACCGAAAGAGCAAATCGGTCCCACCGAGTTTACCTGACCAACTCTCTGGTTAGCTAATTACCAAATTCAGTCTCACCGAGTTTGTGTAATCGGTCTCACCGAGATTACGTTATGCCCAAACCCTAACCGAATCGGTCCTACCGAGTTGCATGTCAGTCCCACCAAAATTCCTAACGGTCACTAGGTTTACTATTTCGGTCAGACCGAGTTTTCTGATTCGGTCCCACCGAGATTGGTAAATTGTGTGTAACGGTTGGATTTTGTGTGGAGGCTATATATACCCCTCCACCTCTTTCTCATTGAGTGAGAGAGCCATCAGAACACACACATCATTCCAACTCATATGTTCTGAGAGAGAACCACCTACTCATGTGTTGAGACCAAGACATTCCATTCCTACCATATGAATCTTGATCTCTAGCCTTCCCAAGTTGCTTTCCACTCAAATCTTCTTTCCACCAAATCCAAATCCTATGAGAGAGAGTTGAGTGTTGGGGAGACTATCATTTGAAGCACAAGAGCAAGGAGTTCATTACCTACACACCATTTGTTACTTCTTGGAGAGTGGTGTCTCCTAGATTGGCTAGGTGTCACTTGGGAGCCTCCGTCAAGATTGTGGAGTTGAACCAAGGAGTTTGTAAGGGCAAGGAGATCGCCTACTTCGTGAAGATCTACTGCTAGTGAGGCAAGTCCTTCGTGGGCGATGGCCATGGTGGGATAGACAAGGTTGCTTCTTCGTGGACCCTTTGTGGGTGGTTTCTTCTTCGTGGACCCTTCGTGGACTCGCGCAACCGTTGCCCTTGGGTGGAGCCCCGTGTGGACTCGCGCAACCGTTACCCTTCGTGGGTTGAAGTCTCCATCAACGTGGATGTAGGATAGCACCACCTATCCGAACCACGGGAAAAACATCCGTGTCTCCAATAGCGTTTGAATTCTCCAAACCCTTCCCTTTATATTCTTGCAAGTTGCATGCTTTACTTTCCGCTGCCAATATACTCTTTGCATGCTTGCTTGAATTGTGTGATGCTTGCTTGACTTGTCCTAAAATAGCTAAAATCTGCCAAGAACTAAAATTGGGAAAAGGTTAAGTTTTTATTTGGTCAAGTAGTCTAATCACCTCCCTCTAGACATACTTTCGATCCTACAAGTGGTATCAGAGCTTTGGTCTCCATTTGCTTGATCTCCATAGCTTTTGGTGGTCATAGCCTTGGTTTCACAACCTAGGAGAGTATGGCGTCTAGCGAGGGAAATTATCACCGTAGAGGTCCTTACTTTGATGGTACTAATTTTGCTAGTTGGAAGCATAAAATGAAAATGCATATTCTTGGACATAACCCCGCTGTTTGGGCTATTGTGTGTGTTGGTTTGCAAGGTGACTTCTTTGATGGGAGAGAACCAAACCGTGAAGCTACCGCGGATGAGTTGAAGATGTTGCAATACAGTGCTCAAGCTTGTGATATTCTCTTCAACGGATTGTGCCCCGAAGAATTCAACAAAATCAGCCGCCTTGAGAATGCAAAGGAAATTTGGGACACTTTGATTGACATGCACGAAGGTACCGACTCCGTCAAGGAATCCAAGTTGGATGTGCTTCAAAGCCAACTTGACAAGTTCAAGATGAAGGATGGTGAAGGTGTCGCTGAAATGTACTCTAGGCTTGCTCTCATCACAAATGAGATTGCCGGCTTAGAAAGTGAAGAGATGACCGATAAATTCATCATCAAGAAGATCCTAAGAGCCTTGGATGGAAAATATGATACCGTGTGCACATTGATCCAAATGATGCCCAATTACAAAGATCTCAAGCCAAGGGAAGTGATTGGAAGAATTGTTGCTCATGAGATGTCACTTAAGGATAAAGAGGAACTTCACAACAAGTCAAGTGGTGCCTATAAAGCCTCATGTGAAGCCCCTACATCATCAAGTGAGATACAAGACTTCAATGAAGAATTGAGCTTAATGGTGAAGAACTTCAACAAGTTCTACAAGAGTAGAAGCAAAGATAGAAGCTCCAAGTCAAGGCCCTACAATGACAAAAGATCTTCTAGTCGAGAGCGAAACTGTTACAATTGTGGAAGACCCGGACACTACTCCAATGAGTGTACGGCTCCCTACAAGAGAAGAGAAGATTCTCCAAAAAGAAGAAGCAAAGGATCACCACCAAGAGAGAGAAGGAGTAGAGATGATCGTTATGAACGAAGATACTCATGGAGAAGCAAGGATTCGGAAAGGAAGGAAAAATCATCAAGCAGCTACACAAGACGAAGACATCAAGCTCATGTTGGTGAATGGGTATCCGGCTCCGACTCCGACAGCCACTCCGAGAGAAGTTATCACTCCGACTCCGAAGATACTCAAGATGAAGGTGTTGCCGGTCTAGCACTTGTGTCAACCAACTCCTACGACATATTTGACTCACCAAATGAAGGAGTTGGGAGATGCTTCATGGCCAAAGGTCCTAAGGTAACACACCCCGAGTATGTTGATTTCAATAGTGATGAAGATGACTTGTTAGGTGATGATTTGTTTGGCGACAACTCTAGTGATGAATACTATGATGAAAGACCAATTAATCATGCTAATCAAGATAAAACGAACGACAATGATAAGGAGAAGATTGAGGCTCTAACTAAAGAACTAAAAACTCTTAAGTTAGCTCATGACACTATCTTCGAAGATCATCGAGAACTTTTAAGAGCTCATGAGAAGCTACGCTTTGAAAAGCTCAATCTTGAGCAAGAGCATGAGTTCTTAAAGGCAATCAATGATGATCTCTGCAAGAAAAGTTCTTCTTACATTGCCAAGCGTTTACTCTTATCCACTTACATGCCTCAAGTCAAGTCTAGTAACAAGAACAAGAAAGATTCTTCCTCTAGCAGTAACAATGATCATGCTAAATCCAATATTGTTGCTTCTAGTAGTTCTCTTGATTCCACTAATGATTCTCTTAGCCAAGTTACACTTGAGCAAGAAAATAGCTTATTGAAGGGAATTATAGAGAAAGGAGTGTACAAAAGCCTTGCCGGGAGTAAGCAATTTGAGGAAATTGTGCGCAAGCAAGGAATGCACCGGAAGAATCAAGGTATTGGTTTTGAACGAAAGTTCAATGCCAATGGAGTTGAATGGGAAGAAGATCAATACCCCAAGACAAAGTTTGTCCCTCAACAAGAGAAGTTTTTCAAGGGGACACAAGCTCAAGATGATCTTCCACCACCAGACTACGAGCAAAAAGGCAAGGACAAGCTTCAAGAGGAAATTGATGCATTTGAAGAAGCTCCTAAGACCTTAGTCAAGTGGATTCCCAAGACTACTTCAAGTTCCACTTCATCAAGTACGACTATAACTCCAAGGATTCCCATCAATATGATGTGGATCCAAAAGAAGAAGAACTAGAGAGTTCTTGAGGGTGACTCCGCCAACATACTTCACTCTTATCATTTTGGCAAGAACAAGTGCAATCAACTTCCACATCTTGCACTAGTTCAAGGAGTCACAAACCCTCTTGTTGGTAAGACAAGGGACAAGGTAACCTAAAATTTTTCATGGACATCATCTTTTGTGTGCATCAGTCTATGTCTATGGATATCCTTGTTTGTTCCTTGTGGGACTAACCCATGTAGGTATTGAAAGTGCAATTCACTCAAATGGATAGCTCCAAGAGATCTACATCAACATTGAGCATCCACATCTTCAATGTCTACATGAAGTCATCATCGACAAAACCCAAGGTTAGTTCATCCCTCTTAGGGGGGATATCACATCTAGGGGGAGCTTTACTCTAAGACTGAGCTAAAGCAACTCTAAATATGTGAACAAAACAATGCTTTATGTAAAAGTGGTAACCCCACTTGAGCTTAAACGATGAGTATGACCTACGATCAAGTGTTCTCACTTGACTCCTAAGTCAATATACTCATATATAGATGACCTAGTCATCGCAAATTGCTTGATAGATGCTAGAATTGGTTGTGCATGCTTTGCCACATATTTCATTTGCTATCTTATTGTGTGAGCATGCTGATTGCATATTTTACTCATTCGAGGACATCCACTTGTTGCTTTGATTGTTCGGCTTTATCTTCTTTTGCCAAGTGGATGGACAAGAATGCCTAAGAACCTTCTCTAGCTATCTATGCTTTTCTCGTCTCAAACTCTATTCATGCTGCATCACAAAATTTGATCAAGTCAGATTCGAACCACTCTGTGTGAGGAGCGCTCGGAGTCCCCGATTCGTCATAGACTTAAATTTCCAAAACCTCTTTATGATTCTCGGTCTGACCGATACTCCACTTTCGGTCCTACCGAGATCATTTAGTTGATCTAGGTTTTCGATCTCGGTGCAACCGATTTGAACCTTTCGGTCTCACCGAGTTTCAGTAACTGCACGCAGTTATGAATCTCGGTGCCACCGAGTTGTTCAACTCGGTCACACCGACAGGGTCGGGCTATATATAGTCACGGGCAAAATTTGGAAATTTCTCCGAACCCCTTCGCCCGCGCGATAGCCTGCTCTGCCCCCGAGGTCTCCGGATCGTCTTCTCGCCGCCAGCAGCCTCCAGTCGCTGGTCTCCGTTGCCGTCAACGGGATTTCTGCCCCGCCATTGCCGCCGTAGCAAGTCCCTACCGAACTAGGGTATGGACTTGATCTTTGTGCTATTCCTCAATCTGATTCCTAGCACATTGTGATCATATTGTTTCTGGCCACGTTTGATAAACTTCTATCCAGTCAAAACGCTCATAGATTAGGTTTGATTCGAAAATTCTAGGTTTAGGTTTCCGCCGAAACCATCTCGGACCCACCGAGTTGAAAAACTCGGTCCCACCGATTTGGCTTATGCCATTGCACTAGTGAGACTCGGTCTGACCGAGAATTACTTATCGGTGTGACCGATTTTTGAACTCAGTGAAACCCTAGAAGTCTCGGTGCCACCGAACTGTGACTCGGTCCTACCGAGTTCACTAGTTTAGGTTCCAAAACTGCTTCGGTATCACCGAGTTTGAAAATCGGTAGATCCGAGATGATTTCAGTGGGAAACTAAAACTAAGTTTTTGAATCATTCTTTTTGCAAAAATCTCTGCATTTTGTGATGCTCATCCACTCTATCTCCTCTATAATCTATTCACAGGGTCAGCAGTCAGTTTGCAACATGTCAGACCAGAGTGACAGCCAAAACTTGTCAGAGCAGCAAGTGCAGTTGAGTGAGGGCACTAGCCCCTCAAGTTCCTCAGATGATGGCAGCAGGAGCACACCCAGCAACCTGCCTAAAGCTGCCACGAGACAAAGGAAAAAGAAAACCTCAGATTCTGAAGATGAGGACTATGTGGCAGAGGAAGAGGCCACTTCCAAGAGAGTTGAGCTAGCTCAAGGCTCAAAGCCAGGCCTGAAAATCAAAAGGCCAGCAGGCAGGCAGCCCATGTCAAAGGCTAGAGCCTCAACTGAGAAGTCTGCTCCCATTGAGCCCGTTGCAGCTGAGGGCAAGAAAAGGAAAGAGAGAGTGAAGAAGACTGTGGCTAGAGTGCTTGGGAAGGCCTCCATCATGGTAGAAGAGGAGGAAGAAGAGGCAGCTGCACCAGCGCCCAAGGCAGCCAAACTTATGGGAGATGCCATAAGGTCAGGGGGAGCTGCATCCAAGCCCAAGGAAGCACCTAAGGCTGCATCTAAGCCTAAGAGTGCACCAAGGAGAAACACAAGAAGCATCCCAGCCACTGAGAAGAACAAGGCCCCAGTACCTGAGACTGTTGCAGAGGAATAGGAAGAGAGTGTCCTTCGGAAGCTCAAGCCCAAGATCCCAGACCACAACGATGCTCATCCTGTGGCTGAGGATATGAAGCTAAGGAGAGACTCAGGGCTCAGGAAATGGAGAGAAGCAGATCCATATGCTTCTAGGAGAAGGACTGTAGTGGACTACAGGTTTCATACAAAGGAGCAACAGGATTTCTATGAGATAGTGCTACTTGACAAGAAGCCAATTGTATGTGACATGAGATGGGTCGACTGGACCTATATCAAGGATAATGAAGAGTACTACCCAGGAGTTCAGGACAGCTTTAAGGCGTGTGGAGTAGAGGACTTTGTTGGGCAAAAGCTCACAAAGTGGAACGAGGAACTCATCATGCAGTTCTACTCCACAGCTCACTTTTATCCAGATGGGAGGATTACATGGATGTCTGAGGGTATAAGGTACCACTCTACTGTTGAGGAATGGGCGAATCTGATCAATGCCCCAGAGGAGCAAGCAGATGACTTGGACATTTCTGCCAAGAAAAAGATGGACCACAACTCCATGTCCAACATGTACAAGGAGATTCCGAATGAAGCACTTGACACGTTTAAGTTTGGCTCAGTGCATTATCTGCTCTCAGGATTGCCTACGATCAACTGGATCCTTAGGCACACCCTTCTGCCCAAGTCTGGAGATCACAAGATGATCAGAGGTCACGCGATCAATTTTCTTCATGTTTTTGACGTGCCTCAAAAATTCAAAGTCATGAGCCTTATAGTGGAAACAATCAAAAGGACTGCGGCAGATCAGAAGAGGAGCTGTGGATATGCCCCTCAGATTCAGGAGCTCATCAACTCCAAGATGGGCACGGGGCGTATATTTGTTGGATAAGGAACACCTGCCCATCCGTCCAGATTTTGAGAACAATGAAGTTGTGATGACAGAGAATGAACCATCATCTGCCCATGCACAAGCTCAGAAGGAGAAGGCGAAGAAGGAGAAAGCTGCCAGGATGCCTACTCAAGCGGAGGCATCTAACTATTTCTTGAAGACCAAACAAGAGCAGCTCAGTTACTTGATTGCGTCCACCCTGCGGATTGAGCAGAGTATAGCCACCCTGACTTAGAACCAGGCGAGTTTAGAGAGGATCATGGAACAGAGGTTCTATGACTTGGACATCAAGGTAACAGAAGTTCAGTCTGCAGTGGAGCAGCTCTAGGAGGACATAATGAGAGGAGAGGCAGGACCATGACTCATGCGTTTGCGAGGGTTCCACGAGGTCCGAGGTCGTCTGCACTGCCAGTTGCTGACACCAGAGCTACAACGTCTGCACCAGCCACAGCCTCAGTTCCACCAGCTCCAGCATCCACTTCAGCTTCCACTCCGACCACGTCTACCAAAGGCTTCGTCCTTGGAGTGATCCGGACTCCACCACCACCTGAAGATCAAGCCTGAGCGTCGATCTAGTGCTATGCATTTTCTAGGAACTTTTTGCTAACTTGTTGCCAAAGGGAGAGAAGAAGTATAGATCATCGGCTTCGAGAGAGAGAGTGTTGTTTGTCTCTCTTGCTTTATTTGGTGGTTTTTCGAACTTTGTTTGCTTGTGTGTGAGATACTACGTCCTTATGCCTGTGAGACATCGATGATCATGTGTTTGATCATAAGCTACACTAATGTTTGCTTGATTCTTGCTTAAATATTATCATTCTATCTATCGTTTGTGATCATTCACTATTCTTGGTGATGAGTGCATGTATTTCAATCTTATCATTTTTTGAGCGCTCCACCAAGATGTATGTGACATGGAAGAGTAACCCATGATTCTAACTCTTTGTGCATTTGCAGTCCAAAGCAAATTTTAAATATGCACAAATTTAGGGGGAGCTCTTACTTATCACATACCTCTCAAAGCGACGATATCTTTCATGCTTATTATCATTTGTCGAAGCTTTGATCTATATGTTGTCATCAATTACCAAAAAGGGGGAGACTGAAAGTGCAACTATCCCTAGGTGGTTTTGGTAATTCATAACAACATATAGCTCATTAAGCTAATACTATTCCAAGATAATTATTTCAGGAAAGCTCAATGATTGGCATGGCATGGATGTGAAGGTGGAACCCTCAAAATGCTAAGGACAATGGATTGGCTCAAGCTCAAAAGCTCAAGACTCTTCATTTTATATTTTAGTGATCCAAGATCACATTGAGTCCATAGGAAAAGCCAATACTATTAAGGAGGGATGAGGTGTTGCTTAATGAGCCTCTTGCTTCATGTGCTTAGTGATATGCTCCAAAACCCTCAACTACTTTCCCATATCCACATATGACCAAAACTCTAAGCCAAACTCGGTCCTACCGATTCTTCCTATCCGGCGCCACCGAGTTTCACTTGTCATTAGCCACTGCCAAACCCTAGCAATTCAGTTCTACCGATAAGGATCTCGGTCCCACCGAGATGGGGTTGCAAATTCTCTGTTTCCCTTTCGTAACTTTTCGGTCCCACCGAAAGAGCGAATCGGTCCCACCGAGATTGCAATGTAAACTCAGTGTTTCCCCTTTGTAACTTTTCGGTCTCACCAAGTTCCACTCGGTCTCACCGAAAGAGCAAATCGGTCCCACCGAGTTTGCCTGACCAACTCTCTGGTTAGCTAATTACCAAATTCGGTCTCACCGAGTTTGTGTAATCGGTCTCACCGAGATTACGTTATGCCCAAACCCTAACCGAATCGGTCCTACCGAGTTGCATGTCAGTCCCACCGAAATTCCTAACGGTCACTAGGTTTACTATTTCGGTCACACCGAGTTTTCTGATTCGGTCCCACCGAGATTGGTAAATTGTGTGTAACGGTTGGATTTTGTGTGGAGGCTATATATACCCCTCCACCTCTTTCTCATTGAGTGAGAGAGCCATCAGAACACACACATCATTCCAACTCATATGTTCTGAGAGAGAACCACCTACTCATGTGTTGAGACCAAGACATTCCATTCCTACCATATGAATCTTGATCTCTAGCCTTCCCAAGTTGCTTTCCACCAAATCCAAATCCTATGAGAGAGAGTTGAGTGTTGGGGAGACTATCATTTGAAGCACAAGAGCAAGGAGTTCATTACCTACACACCATTTGTTACTTCTTGGAGAGTGGTGTCTCCTAGATTGGCTAGGTGTCACTTGGGAGCCTCCGTCAAGATTGTGGAGTTGAACCAAGGAGTTTGTAAGGGCAAGGAGATCGCCTACTTCGTGAAGATCTACCGCTAGTGAGGAAAGTCCTTCGTGGGCGATGGCCATGGTGGGATAGACAAGGTTGCTTCTTCGTGGACCCTTTGTGGGTGGTTGCTTCTTCGTGGACCCTTTGTGGGTGGTTGCTTCTTCGTGGACCCTTCGTGGGTGGAGCCCTTCGTGGACTCGCGCAACCGTTGCCCTTGGGTGGAGCCCCGTGTGGACTCGCGCAACCGTTACCCTTCGTGGGTTGAAGTCTCCATCAACGTGGATGTAGGATAGCACCACCTATCCAAACCACGGGAAAAACATCCGTGTCTCCAATATCGTTTGAATTCTCCAAACCCTTCCCTTTATATTCTTGCAAGTTGCATGCTTTACTTTCCGCTGCCAATATACACTTTGCATGCTTGCTTGAATTGTGTGATGATTGTTTGACTTGTCCTAAAATAGCTAAAATCTGCCAAGAACTAAAATTGGGAAAAGGTTAAGTTTTTATTTGGTCAAGTAGTCTAATCACCCCCCCTCTAGACATACTTTCGATCCTACAATCCCCATCCCTTTAATAGACAATTTATTTATCTAGCTAGGGGGGCGAATGTAAAAATGCCTTGGCGCCTCATTTTCATTCGACGCATGGGAGATGGCCCTTATTGGGCACAGAAGCCAAGAGGTCCAAACATTTATGGGATCGGAGACTGCTTTACAAACATTCGAAATATGGAGAAGAACCCGCCTTGCAATGCCGAAGACAACACTGCGCGCCGGACTCATCGTCATTGAAGCCTGGTTCAGGGGCTACTAAGGGAGTCCTGGATTAGGGGGTATCCAGACAGCCGGATTATATCCTTTGGCTGGACTGTTGGACTATGAAGATACAAGATTGAAGACTTCGTCTCGTGTCCGGATGGACCTCTACTTGGCGTGGAAGGCAAGCTAGGCAGTACGGATATGGATATCTCCTCCTTTGTGACCGACCTTGTGTACCCTAGCCCCCTCCGGTGAGGGAGTCCTGGATTAGGGGGTGTCCGGATAGCCGGACTATACCTTCAGCCGGACTCCCGGACTATGAAGATACAAGATTGAAGACTTCGTCCCGTGTCCGGAAGGGACTTTTCTTGGCGTGGAAGGCAAGCTTGGCGATACGGATATGTAGATCTCCTACCATTGCAACCGACTCTGTGTAACCCTAGCCCTCTCCGGTGTCTATATAAACCGAGGGGTTTTAGTCTGTAGGACGAAGGACAATCATACCATAGGCTAGCTTCTAGGGTTTAGCCTCTCTGATCTCGTGGCAGGTCTACTCTTGTACTACCCATATCATCAATATTAATCAAGAAGGACGTAGGGTTTTACCTCCATCAAGAGGGCCCGAACCTGGGTAAAACATCGTGTCCCCTGCCTCCTGTTACCATCCGCCTAGACGCACAGTTCGGGACCCCCTACCCGAGATCCGCCGGTTTTGACACCGACATTGGTGCTTTCATTGAGAGTTCCTCTGTGTCGTCACTTTTAGGCCCGATGGCTCCCCCGATTATCAACAACGATGCGATCCAGGGTGAGACTTTTCTTCCTGGATAGATCTTCGTATTTGGCGGCTTTGCACTGCGGGCCAATTCGCTTGGCCATCTGGAGCAGATCGAAAGCTACGCCCCTGGCCGTCAGGCCAGATTTGGAAGTTTAAACTACACAACGGACCTCTGTGGAGACTTGATCTTTGACGGATTCGAGCCGCAGCCGGGCGCGCTGCACTGTCACGATGGGCATGATCTAGCTCTGCCACCGAACAGTGCCCTGGAGGCCGCACCCGCATCAGCTCCGACCCTTAATTCGGAGCCAACTGCGCCAATCGAGGATGGGTGGTTGGACACCGCCTCGGGGGCTGCAATCTCTACGGCAATTGAGCCGAACACCAGCCCTATTCTCTGCGAAGCCCGTGACTCCAAGGAGCCGGACTCCTCTCCAGAATCCGAGCCCTCCGCGCCCCTACCGATCGAACCCGATTGGGCGCCGATCATGGAGTTCACCGCCGAGGACATCTTTCAGCACTCGCCCTTCGGCGATATTCTGAATTCACTAAAGTCTCTCTCTTTATCAGGAGAGCCCTGGCCGGACTATGGTCAGCAAGGTTGGGATGCGTATTATGAAGAAATTCAAAGCCCACCCACCACCCACTTCGTAGCTACTGTCGATGATTTAACCGACATCGACGGTATGGATGCCGATGCAGGAGACAATCAAGAACCAGCGCCTATAGGGCACTGGAAAGCCACCTCGTCATATGATATATACATGGCGGACACCCCAAAAGAAGGCAATGGCGATGGAACAGCGGAGGATGACCCCTCCAAGAAGCAGCCTAAGCGCCGGCGTCAGCAGCGCCGCTCTAAATCCCGCCAAAGCAAAAACGGTGATCCCGGCACGGGAGATAATAACACCCCGGACAATGCCGAAGACAACCACCTCTAGCAAGATTCAGCACAGGAGGATGGAGAAGCCAGCCCTCATGAGAGAGCGGCAGACAGAGAGGTCGAGGACGATAACTATATGCCTCCCTCCGAAGACGAGGCAAGCCTCGACGACGACGAATTTGTCGTGCCGGAGGATCCCGTCGAACAAGAGCGTTTCAAACGTAGGCTTATGGCCATGGCGAGCAGCCTCAAGAAAAAACAGCAACAACTTAGAGCTGATCAAGATTTGCTAGCCGACAGATGGACTGAAGTCCTTGCGGCCGAAGAGTATGAACTCGAACGCCCCTCCAAGAGCTACCCAAAGCGCAGGTTGCTACCCCGATTAGAGGAGGAAGCACCTAAACCTACATCACCAGTGCATGATGCGCCTGACCGGCCACCCCGTGGCCGCGACAGAGAGGCCTCTTGGCCCTCCACTCAAGCCGCACCCCGACGCCGCTCAAAAATACCAAGGCACGGGAAAATGTGCCAGACCTGCAAGATATATTGGAGGACAAGGCAAGGCAAACAAGATCGATCTATGGATCGCGTGGGCGCCCCACGGCACGAGACGGTAATCGTCACTCCGGATACAGTAAATCCGGCCGGGCCGAACACAGTAGACAAAGCTCGTTTGAGCTGCGTCGTGATATAGCCCAATACAGAGGCGCCGCACACCCACTATGCTTCACAAATGAAGTAATGGATCATCAAATCCCTGAGGGTTTCAAACCCGTGAACATCGAATCATATGATGGCACAACAGATCCTGTGCTATGGATCGAGGACTATCTCCTTCATATCCACATGGCCCGCGGTGATGACCTACACGCCATCAAATACCTCCCACTCAAGCTTAAAGGACCAGCTCAGCATTGTCTTAACAGCTTGCCAGCAGAATCAATTGGTTGTTGGGAGGACCTGGAAGCCGCATTCCTCGACAATTTCTAGGGCTCTTATGTGCGACCACCAGACGCCGATGACCTTAGCCACATAATTCAGAAGCCAGAGGAATCGGCCAGACAATTCTGGACACGGTTCCTAACCAAGAAAAATCAAATCATCGACTGTCCGGATGCAGAGGCCCTAGCAGCCTTCAAGCATAACATCCGCAATGAGTGGCTTGCACGGCACCAAGGACAGGAAAAGCCGAAATCCATGGCAGCCCACATGACACTTATGACCCGCTTTTGCGCGGGAGAAGACAGCTGGCTAGCTCGCAACAATAACATGACCAAGAGCCCTGGTAATTCGGATACCAAGGACAGCAGTGGCAGGTCGCGTCGCAACAAGCAAAAGCGCCGCATTAACGGCGGCAATGCTGAGGATACGACAGTTAATGCCGGATTCAGAGGCTCTAAACCCGGTCAGCGGAAAAAGCCATTCAAAACAAATACTCCGGGCCCGTCCAGTTTGGACCAAATACTCGACCGCTCATGCCAGATACATGGCACCCCCGAAAAACCAGCCAATCACACCAACAGGGATTGTTGGGTGTTCAAGCAGGCATGCAAGTTAAATGCCAAAAGCAGAGACAAGGGGCTTCATAGCGATGACGAGGAGGAGCCCCGGCCGCCGAACAACAGTGGACAGAAAGGTTTTCCCCCACAAGTGCGGGCGGTGAACATGATATATGCAACCCACGTCCCCAAGAGGGAGCGGAAGCGTGCGCTAGGGGACGTATACGTGATGGAGCCAGTAGCCCCAAAGTTCAACCCATGGTCTTCCTGCCCGATCACTTTTGATCGAAGGGACCACCCCACTAGCATCCGTCATGGCGGATTCGCCGCATTGGTTCTAGACCCAATTATTGACGGATTTCACCTCACTAGAGTCCTTATGGACGATGGCAGCAGCCTAAACCTGCTTTACCAGGATACAGTGCGGAAAATGGGCATCGATCCCTCGAGGATTAAACCCACTAAAATGACCTTTAAAGGCGTCATACCAGGTGTAGAGGCTAATTGTACAGGCTCAGTTACACTTGAAGTGGTCTTCGGATGTCCGGATAATTTCTGAAGCGAGGAGTTAATCTTCGACATAGTCCCGTTCCGCAGTGGCTATCACGCACTGCTCGGGCGAACCGCATTTGCCAAGTTCAATGCAGTGCCGCACTACGCATACCTCAAGCTCAAGATGCCAGGCCCTCGAGGAGTCATCACGGTCAATGGAAACACCGAACGCTCTCTCCGAACGGAGGAGCATACGGCGGCTATCGCAGCGGAAGTACAAAGCAGCCTCTCAAGGCAATTCTCCAGTCCGGCCATTAAATGTCTAGACACCGTCAAGCGCGCCCGTAGTAACCTACAACAAGACCGCATGGCACGATCCGAGCAAGCGTAGCAATGCGGCCCCAACCCCACCCCTCGCGAACTTGCGAAACCAGTGTTGCGCGTACATAACTACGCTCTGGAAATACCATGGGCACAGGGGGAGGGGCACCATAAGGCACCCCCGACACGCGGCTTAAATCACACTAGGGGCTGCCGATTTCTTAATTTTCTCTTATTTTCAGGACTCCATTCTTCGGAAGGCCTGTCCGGCAGTACAATTGCCACACAAACGATACAACCAGGGAAGCAGAAAGCTACACCGCACTATGGAACTCTAAGGTGGTCTCTATAACAAGCAGTATACCCGTTTCACATAACATTCCGCAGCTCGCCCCTGGAAAGGACATGTTAAATAGTCCCATCTTTTGCTTATCGCACTATTTGTATCGTTCTGCTTTGATCGCAGCCTTTTTACATAGCTTCCGTCTATTATTGCATTACTCTTTTTTACGAATATATGTTCATTAATGACATGTTGCACCCGTACACTTTGGTACGTCCAATACGCCAAGGGCTTAAGTACCCCACAATACGGTGTGAGAAGTCCGAACACTTTCACAAGTGCGGCACCCCGAACTTATAGCATTATATGCATCGGCTCCGAATCATGTCTTGGGTCAATAGTTGGGTTTGCCCGGCTCCTATGTTTTGGTACCTTACCTTCTGTTATATCAGCTAAGGTAGGACTAGGAGAACTACTGCGATTGTGCCCCAGTTGAGCTGGGCTAAGCACCTCAGTAGAGAAAGTTAAAACTGACCGTCATGATGAGGCGAGAGCTGGTCACTGTTCGAGAGGTTTTTGAGTCCCTAAAGACTTATGCCGCTTAGAGGGAGGAGTCGGCTTTGTCCGGCCAAGGCGTGGATATTGCCCCGAACTCGGTCTTCTGAACACTAGGGGCTTCGCCGAAATTTAAAATTATAGAATTCTATGGCTAAGAGAGAGTGTTCAAGCATTATAGTCCGATTGCCTTGTTCATTGTGTTGAGCGCCTCCCTCGAAGGACCCAAGAATGGGAAAAGGAGAGCTCATGTTTATCCCGAACACCCCAGCACTCGTGGCACAGGGGTAGAAGCCAACGACTCGCCATCTCTCAAATTTGATAAACGGCCGCACAGAAGGTAATATTTTAAATTCAAAAGCGTTGCTTAGCGCATATGAACAAGTTTTCAGCGTACATGATCACAAATGCGAGTTTACTAAAAAATTACATCTTTGGAGCATTCATCCGCTATAAGGCAGGCACCCTTCAGGACGCCCTCATAATACGCTTCCGGGATGCGATGCTCCTTGCCCGGCGGCGGCTCGTCCTTCACCAGCTTCTCCGCATCCATCTTGCCCCAGTGCACTTTAGCATGGGCAAGAGCCCTACAGGCACCTTCGATGCTGACGGAGCGCTTGATTACTTCAAGCCGTGGACAGGCATCCACCAGCCACCTCACTAGCCCAAAGTAGCTCCCAGGCAGAGCCTCTCCAAGCCAAAGCCGAACTATGAGGCCCTTTATGGCCTGTTCGGCCACCTTGTGGAGCTCGACCATTTGCTTCAGCTGGTCGCTCAAAGGCACCAGGTGTTCGGCCTCAGCATACTGAGACCAGAACACCTTCTCCACCGAGCTCCCCTCCTTGGCTCGGTAGTAGGCGGCGGCATCAGACGCACTACGGGGCAAATCTGCGAATGCTCCTAGAGAGCTCCGGACTCGGGTAAGTAACAAGTAATCCACTTTCACGTGCTTGCTTTGCATAATGAATGCCTTACCCGCCGCTATCTTCTTCATATCTCCAATTTCTTGGAGGGCTTTCTAGGCTTCGGCCTTGGCAGACTTCGCGCTTTCGAGGGCTGCCGCAAGCTCGGACGCTTGCGTCTTCGAGTCAAGCTCCCAACTCTCGTGTTTTTTCATGAGAGCCTGGAGCTCTTTCTGCACCTCCTCCACCCGCGCCTCCTACTTCCCTCTCTCTGTATGCTTCGCGACCGCTCTATTTTTGGCCTCGGATAGCGCTTTCTTAAGGGTTGCCACCTCGGTCGTGGCCCCTATAATAGCACGTTGATCCTGTCATTTTTTGCAACCACATCTTCTCTATATACTTGCGCAAGGTATTACTTACCTTCCTTCTCCTCGAGTTGCCTCTTGGCATGGCCGAGCTCGTTCTCGCACCGCGCGAGGTTTTGCTTCAGCGTATCCACCTCCGCAGTCAGTGCGGCGGAGGCCAGCAGCGAAGCCTGCATACGCATATTGACTTGATTATGTTAGACTCCTGCGAATGTTATTAGATCCTCTATTCGGCTTTTCTTTCCGAACGCCGAACAGAGCATCAGGGGCTACTGTCTATGTGGTAATATTTTTACCTATTCTTTACTTACCTCAAAGCCTGTTAGAAGGCTGGCACAGGCTTTAGTCAGTCCGCTCTTGGCGGACTGAATCTTCTGGATCACCGCACTCATAATAGTGCGGTGCTCCTCGTCGATGGAGGTGCCGTTAAGCATCTCCAGCAAATTGTCCGGTGCCTCCGGTTGGACGGAGGTCACCATCTCGGTAGGCTTGCTCCTCTTGGAAGGAGGCTGCCTACCGGAGTCCGGAACCGTTGAAGGTTCCGGCGTGGTGTCCGGCTCAAGGCCGGACTTGGAGCCCTTGGGGGTTCTATCCCCTTTACGCCTGGAGTCCAGGAGGTCGCCTTGTGGCGCCTCTAGGACCATCTCCTCCTGGCTTGGAACCTGTTGGGACGCCACCACGGCGTCATCCATAGGATGGGGGAGGTAGCCGTCGGAAGCGAATTCATGTCCGATGAATCCAGGGAACCGCTTGACGACACGTCGAGCCGGTCTTTGGGTGGACTGCATAAACGTGTTCGACGTAAGGAAAAGCTGTGCAATGGGGGAATACTATGAATCACTCTGGTATCCGTATACTTGCAATCTCGCCAGGGCCTTGGCCCTATGCGGCCACTCCTCTTCGCCGTCGTCAACGTTGGTGGAGTAGTCCAGAGGAGGGGTCTTCCCCTTCTTGGACCCTTCGGCCTCCCCAGTTGGGGCGGCCTTCCTTTTCTTCCCTCCCCCCGCTGGAGGGGGAGAGGTCTATTCTTCCTCCTCCTTGTCTTCATGGGAGGAGTGCTCCTTGGAGTCGTCGGATGATGAATTTGACACCTCCTAGCGCCGGGCACTCTTTCGAGTCCCCGTGGCCTTCTTCTTGGCCTTCTTCTCTGGCACCACATAGGGTGCCGGAACCAGCAGCTTCGCCAAGCGAGCGTCCGCTGGGCCTTCGGGCAAAGGAGCCGAATAGTTGATCTGTCCGGACGTCTCCTGCCAATCCTGTCAAAGGTAAGGGAGCTTAGATCCCGCATGGAGTCAAACTATGAAAAACTAATACCCTGTAAAAGGTAAAAACAGCTTACCGCACGAGCGTGACGCTGCATGCTGAATCCGTGATCCTCGGTAGCGGATGCGGGGGCCTCGGCGCCCTTGAAAAGCACCTTCCAGGCATCTTCATATGTCGTGTCGAAGAGCCTGCTCAGAGTTCAGTGCCGCGCCGGGTCGAACTCCCACAGGTTGAAAGCCCGTTGTTGATACGGGAGGATCCGGCGGATGAGTATAACCTGGACTACGTTGACAAGTTTGAGCTTCTTGTCCACTAGGGGTTTGGACGCATGTTTGGAGTCCGGTCAGCTCTCCTTTTTTACCCCACGACAGGCCCGTCTCTTTCCAGGAGGCGAGCCGCGTAGGGGGTCCGGAACGGAACTCGGGGGTTATGACCCATTCAGGGTCGCGCGGCTCGGTGATGTAAAACCACCCCGATTGCCACCCGTTTAGGGACTCCACGAAGGAGCCCTCGAGCCATGGGGCGTTGGGCATCTTGCCCACCATGGCACCTCCGCACTCCGCCTAGGTGCCGCGCACCACCTTCGGCTTGACATTGAAAGTCTTGAGCCATAGGCCGAAATGGGGGCGGATGCAGAAGAAAGCCTCGCACACGACGATAAACGCCGAGATGTTGAGGAGAAAGTTCGGGGCCAGATCGTGGAAATCCAGGCCATAGTAGAACATGAGCCCCCGGACAAATGGGTGGAGAGGGAAGCCCAGTCCGTGGAGGAAATGGGGGAGGAACACCACCCTCTCATGGGGCCTAGGGATGGGGATGAGCTGCCCCTCTTCGGGAAGCCGGTGCACAATGTCGTTAGACAAGTATCCGACCTTCCTCAGTTTTTTGATGTGTCCCTCCGTAACGGAGGAGACCATCCACTTGCCTCCCGCTCCGAACATGGACGGAGAAGGTTGAGGTGGGGTGTGCGGACTTGGGCGCTGGAGCTCGAGTGCGCGGAAATGGATAGGCAAAGGAGGAAGAAGGCGTGGATGAAAAGGTGGATCCTTATCCCCTTATATGGGCGGACGCGACTATGCGTCCCCACCAGCCTGGTAAAACTCACTTATCTCCCAAGCACCGTAATCAATGGCGCGGTTGGGTTACCCACGCCCGTATTGATGAGAATCCCGGAATAAGGGGACACGATTTCTACTTTGACAAGACGTGCCAAGGAAACCGCCTCGCTAAACGCGCTGAGGTGGGATAGTAAAATGACTCGAATAAAGACTTGGCCGTGGTGTGATGTCACGCTACGAAACACGTCAGCAGATTAGATTTGTGTAAATATTATTCTCTCTATGGCAATATGTGGAAACTTATTTTGCAGAGCCGGACACTACCTTTGTGTTCAAAATCTTCTATGGAGTACTTGGAGGAGGAACCCGCCTTGCAATGTCAAAGACAATCTGGCGCCAGACTCGTCGTCATTGAAGCATGGTTCAGGGGCTACTAAGGGAGTCCTGGATTAGGGGGTGTCCGGATAGCCGGACTATACCTTCGGCCGGACTCCTGGACTATGAAGATACAAGATTGAAGACTCCGTCCCGTGTCCGGAAGGGACTTTTCTTGGCGTGGAAGGCAAGCTTGGCGATACGGATATGTAGATCTCCTACCGTTGTAACCGACTCTGTGTAACCCTAGCCCTCTCCGCTGTCTATATAAACCGGGGGGTTTTAGTGTGTAGGACGAAGGACAATCATACCATAGGCTAGCTTCTAGGGTTTAGCCTCTCTCATCTCGTGGCAGATCTACTCTTGTACTACCCATATCATCAATATTAATCAAGAAGGACGTAGGATTTTACCTCCATCAAGAGGGCCCGAACCTGGGTAAAACATCGTGTCCCCTGCCTCATGTTACCATCCGCCTAGACGCACAGTTCGGGACCCCCTACCCGAGATCTGCCGGTGTTGACACCGACATCCGGTGTCTATATAAACCGAAGGGTTTAGTCCGTAGGACAACATACAATCATACCATAGGCTAGCTTCTAGGGTTTAGCCTCTCCGATCTCTTGGTAGATCAACTCTTGTAATACTCATATCATCAAGAATAAATCAAGCAGGACGTAGGGTTTTACCTCCATCAAGAGGGCCCAAACCTGGGTAAAACATCGTGTCCCTGCCTCCTGTTACCATCTGCCTTAGACACATAGTTCGGGACCCCCTACCCGAGATCCGCCGGTTTTGACACCGACAACCATCCACTATGTATGCCAAAACCGGTGTAAAGACAACTGTTGCTACATCTCGCACTGGTGCCTTGCACTGGCGAGCCAATGTAGCGGAAAAAAAATCAGGGACCCAGACTCCGGAGCACCTAGTTGTTCCGATGTCTAGTTCCTTCGTGCCATAAAGATTTAGTATTTTACTGCTTGGTTGCTTGGATGTGTGGACCAAAGTTGGCTGTAGTAACTGCTGAACCAGTGCCAAATAATTTTCTAATGGTACCGCTGATGAGGTGGCAACATTTTTAGATACTAGGTACAAACTATGACACTGTCTTAGGATGCATTTGGTTGAAGGTGTGGTATGAATGGGTTGGGACCGTGACAGTGTCTGAATCACATCTAACAAATGATTTGTAACAATGAAAGAGGGTCTAACCTTCTCTGCACATGCCAAAAACATCCTCCCACTATACACAAATTCAAACGCAACTAGGTTCACTCATGGAGATTGATGGTGACAACGAGCAGACAGATCTTCAGCCACACCACTCCATTCGTTGCAACTGATGGTCCTAGGGAGCTACAAGAGGAAGAAATGACTCAAATCGATCGCTGGGTAAAAATCCTTCATTCCAAGTCATAGCTCGAGAGAGAGAGAGAAGAGAGCTGATAACCCACAAGTATAGGGGATCGCAACAGTTTTCAAGGGTAGAGTATTCAACCCAAATTTATTGATTCGACACAAGGGGACCCAAAGAATATTCTCAAGTATTAGCAGCTGAGTTGTCAATTCAACCACACCTGGAAACTTAATATCTGCGGCAAAGTATTCAGTAGCAAAGTAATATGATAGTAGTGGTAACGATATCAAAAGGTAACGGTAACAAAAGTAGTGTTTTTGGTATTTTGTAGTGATGATAGCAATAGCAACGGAAAAGTAAATAAGCGAAGAACAATATATGGAAAGCCTCAGACGCATAGTTCGGGACCCCCTACCCGAGATCCGCCGGTTTTGACACCGACAATCGACCTTCCTTTTCTTGTCTCCCCCAGCTGGGGGGGGAGACCTTTTCTCCTCCTCCTCCTCGTCTCCATGGGAGGAGTGCGCGTCGGAGTCATCGGACGATGAGTCCGATACAACCTTGCGCCGGAGACCCTTTCGGGTCCCCGTGGCCTTCTTCTTGGCCTTCTTTGCCAGTACCTCGTAAGGTGCCGGAGTCAGCATCTTCGTTAGAAGAGCTTCTGCAGGATGTTCGGGCAGGGGGGCTGGATAATCAAGCTGCTCCGCTATCTCTATCCAGTCTTGTTAATGACATGGAAGCTTAGATCTTGCACATAACTAAACCGGGGCAAATAAATATCCTGAGAGATATAAAAGCCTACCGGATTGGTGCGGCACTTTGCGCTCAGTCCGCGGTCCTCGTGAGGAAGGGAGGAATCCCGGCGCTCTTGAACAGCACCCTCCAGACGTCCTCGTGTGTCGTGTCATAGAGCTCTCGCAGCGTCTAGTGCTTGGCCGAGTTGAACTCCCACAAATTAAATGCCCGTCTTTGGCACGGACGGATCCGGCGGAAGAGCATAACCTGGACCACATTGACAAGCTTGATTTTTCTGCTCGTCATGTTCTGAATGCAGGTCTAGAGTCCGGTCGACTCTACCGAAGAGCCCCAGGACAGGCCCTTCTTTTTCTAGGAGGTGAGCCACGTGGGGATTCCAGATCGAAATTTTGGGGCCGCCACCCAGTTGGAGTCGCGCGGCTCGGTGATGTAGAACCACCCCGATTGCCACCCCTTACTGGTATCCACGTAGGTGCCCTTGAGCCAGGTGACATTAGGCATCTTGCCCACCATGGCGCCTCCACGCTCTGCTTGCTGGCCGCCCACCACCTTCAGTTTGACGTTGAAGGTTTTCAGCCATAGGCCGAAGTGGGGCCTGATGCGGAGGAAGGCCTCGCACACAACGATAAACGCCGAGATGTTGAGGATGAAATTGGGGGCCAGATCATGAAAATCCAGACCATAGTAGAACATGAGCCCGTGGACAAACGGATGGAGAGGAAATCCTAGTCCGCGGACAAAATGGGTAAGAAAAACTACCCTCTCATGGGGTTCGGGCGTTGGGACGATTTGCCCCGCATTTGGCAGCCGGTGCGCGATATCCGCAGACAGGTATCCGGCTTCCCGTAACTTTTTGATGTTCTCCTCCATGACGGAGGAGACCATCCACTTGCCTCCTGCTCCAGACATGCTTGGAGTTGTTTGAGAAGAAGAACGCGAGCTTGGGCGCTAGAGCTCGAGTGTGCGGGAATGGGTAGGCGAGAAGGAAAAAGGCGTGGGTGAAAAAAGTAAATTTTTGTCCCTTTATAAGGGCGGAAGAGGCGATGTGTCTCCCCACTTGCCTGGCAAAACCGCTTATTCCCCAGGCGCCGTAATTGATGGCGCGGTTGGGTTACCCACATCCGTACTGATGAAAATCCCGTGATAAGGGGAACACGATCTCTGCTTTGACAAGACGTGTCAAGGAAACCGCCTCGCGTTATGTGTGGAGCTGGTTAAGAAAAATGGTTCGAATAAAAACCGGGCCATGGCATAATGTCATGATGTCAAAACGTGTCAACATATTAGATTTGTGGGAATATTATTCTCTCTACAGTGGTATGTGGAACTTATTTTGCTGGGTCGGACACTGTCCTTGTATTTAAACTCCTCCATGGTGTATTCAGAGGAGGAACCCGCCTTGCAATGCCGAAGACAACACTGCACGCCAGACTCATCGCCATTGAAGCCTAGTTCAGGGGCTACTGAGGGAGTCCTGGATTAGGGGGTCTCCGGACAGCCGGACTATATCCTTTGGCCGGACTGTTGGACTATGAAGATACGAGATTGAAGACTTCGTCCCGTGTCCGGATGGGACTCTACTTGGCGTGGAAGGCAAGCTAGGCAATATAGATTGTATATCTCCTCCTTTGTAACCGACCTTGTCACGGCCCTAGAAATCTTCTTGTAACTAGTGACATTGCATCCATGCATCATGTTTAAATTTCATGAAACTTGAAATGGGGATTGTAGAAACCCTAGCACCAAATGAATTCAACTAGGTTCAATAAAAATATTTTCAATGATCCCAAAGGCCCTTTAGAAAAGTTCATGATTTTTGTTAAAGGTGAAAACCTCTGCCAAAAATCATGCACATATTTCTAGGCCATTCTGGATTTTTGAATTAAATCTTATTGTATTTGACTTTGGGCGTTTAAAATACTATAAATAATTTAAATGTTCAAATAATGTTGGAACTATTTTTGGGCCACTGAAATAATTTAGAAAGTGTCCATGAATATTTCCAGGATTTTAGGAAATGCCTTGGTATTTTTCCTAAGCTCAAAATAGAGGCAAATAATTAGAAAACAAAAACAAAATTAGAAGACAGAAGAGAGGGAAACCTAACTGGCCTAAACTTACCTGGCGCCCCACCACGGCCCAGTAGAGGCCCAACCCACCACCGCCTCTTTCCCTGTCGTCTTCCTCCTCTTCCAGGAGGACGGGCGTGTGCCCGACGCGCGCACCTCCTGCCTGCTTGCTCGCAGCTGGAGACGGCCCTGAGCGCCATGCAACCTCCCCGACCGCCTTGCACTCTCCCCCGTGCTCATTCCCGCCTCTGCTCTCTCTCCCACGCGACCACCGAGCTTGCCCGTCGCCGCTGCTCGCTGCTGCCGCAGCCACCGTTCTCCCCTCGTCTCCCCACCTCGTTTGCAAGCTCCGCCATCGTCCGCCGCTTCGCCCCACCCTGGCCCCGAGCGCTGGGATGGCCTGCATCGTCGGCTGCTTCATCTTCTTACTCTTCGGTGCCGTGGATCGCCGTCGTCGAATTCATCGCCGTCCGACCTCCCCCGAGCCCGCCGAGCATCTCTTCGTGACCGTGGTGAGCCCCCGGTCATTTCTCCCCAAACCCCGCTTCCGTTTGGTCGCCGTAGCCGTCGCCCCCTTGCTTACCGTAGCCGCCGCCGCACGGGCTCGTTGCCGGTGAAGCCCCGGTGACCTTTTGGTTCCGCGCGTGCGTCCGTTGCACTCGCAACATCCGTAGAGCAAAACTAGCGCGACAGCCAGCTCGTTTGCAAGCCGCAGCGCTAACCCTGCACCCACCCGAGCTCCGGCCACCGCCTCGCTCGCTGCCGTTGCTGTTTCTGACCGCCCCGACACCGCCCACGGCCACCACCCGATGCGCCTCATCGCGCCGCAGCCGTAGGGCCCAACCCCGCCTCCTCCCGTCGCCGGAGTCACCGGAACGAGCGACGCCGCTGCGGTCTGTGGTCGCCGGCGGCCTAACCCCGGCCATGCCGACGTGGCATCGTCATTAGCGGCTAATGACACCACTAACTAACCCCCATGCTCACTGACACACGGGCCCCAAGCCCTTAATTAACCTGGATTAGTTTCTGTGTAGGATTAGATTAAGTCCAGTGGGCCCCGGTTGTCAGGTTTGACCTGCCCAGTCAGCATTGACCTGGCCCCACTGGTCAGCCTGTGTTCCTGCCTTGTCACACTGACATGCGGGACCCACGCGTCAGGTTTGACCTGGACCGAGTCTGTTGACCCGCTGAGGTCAGCATGACGTAATGCCGACGCAGTAAACTATTTCTCGATTTTAAATAAATCTAAATTATTTATTTATTTTCAGAAATTTGCCTAAACTTCTAAAATTCATAGAAAATCAACCGTAGCTCCAAATCAAATAAATTATATATGAAAAATGATCAGAAAAATCCAATCTATCCATCTGTATCATTTTCATGCATGTTAGAACAACTTTTGGTTATTGTTTTGGACAAATCAAATGAATGGCATTTAAATAACCATATGTGGAGTTTGGATTTGAACCTTGGGTTCAAACCAACTACACTTAATTGTGATGCTAGTTGCATTAGGCCAAATCACATCATATTGCCATGTCATTATCATGCATCATAATTGTTGCATTGCATTGATCGTGTTCTTCCTTGTTTGCCGGTATTTGTCCCCTCTCAGTAGACGTGGTTCCGATGGTGAGTTCGATGACACCGATGAAGAGCTATATTATCTTCAGAACTGCCAGGCAAGCAAAACCCCCTTGTTCATTCCGATACAATCCCACTCTCTCACTCCTGCTCTCTTTTACTGCATTAGGACAACAACGATTCATTTGTTACTTGCTGCGGGAGCTGAACCCCTTTATCCTTTGCATGACCTGTCATTGCCACAGTAAATAGATGAAACCCACTAGCATGAGTAGGAGTTGTTTGAGCCCTGATGTGCCTACTCATTCATGCTTGTTTGTCATGCATGCTATGCTTAGAGTTGTGTCAGGTCTGATTCATCGGGGATGAATTGGAACAGTGATGAACATGTCCTACTGTGTGTGAGCTAAGTGTGTGAACACGATTTGGTAAAGGTAGCGGTGAGAGGCCATGTAGGAGTACATGGTGGGTTGTCTGATTGAAGCCGTCCTCAGGAACTGAGTTCTGTGTTTGTGATCCATGAAACAGTTACTACCACGCATTGGGCCCGAAACCAATGGACCCTCTCGGCTTCTTGATCACCCTTGTCCTCTGTCCAGGAGTTGCAAGTAGTTTCTGGTGTTTGTAGTATGCTAGAGGCCGTGGGCAGCGCTGACCGGAGGGGTGGGCTGTGATGCGGTAGGCACATGGCCGGGCATGCCGGGCGCCCGTTTGGTGTCTCGGAACCCTGTACACATCGTTCGGGGCCGTATGTGGAAACTTCGGCCGGACTCCCTGCGGATGGAACCTGAATAGGCGATAAACCTGGACTAGAGACTTGAGTGTTTAGGTAGGCCGTGGCCGATACCCTCTTTGGGCTTCCACTTGAAAGTTGCCGAGTACATGTCGTGTAAACGGCGATAAGTGGTGAGAGCGTGTGTGAAGAAGTACACCCCTGCAGGGTTAACACCATCTATTCGAATAGCCATGTCCGCGGTAATGGACTTCTGGGTTGCCTGTACAGTTCATAGACAAGTGAAAGTGGATACTCTAAAACTCGCAAGATAAGCGTGAGTGCTATGGATGGCCTTCTCGTAGGGAGACGGGAGCGGATCCATAGTGGTGTATTGATATGGTGAATATGTGGACTCGTGTGCGCCACCTCAAAAGAGTTACTTGCAGTCGTAGTTCAGGATAGCCACCGAGTCAAAGCTGGCTTGCTGCAGTCAAACTCCACCACCCTCTTTATTGATACCTATGCATATGTAGTTAGTTCTGATGTAAGTCTTGCTGGGTACATTTGTACTCACGTTTGCCTATTTTATGTTTTGCAGAGAGACGTCAGTCTCGCTAGTAGTTCGGTGTGGACTTCGACGTTTAGCTTGATACCTCAGCTGCGATGTCGTGCCCTCGGCAGGATCTAGTAGATAGTCAGGCTTCTCAGCCTTTTTCATTTGTAGATGTCTGTACTCAGACATGTTAAGCTTCCGCTTGTGCTTGTTGTTTGTATGCTCTGAATGTTGGGTCATGAGACCCATGTTTGTAATATCTTGCTCCTTGGAGCCTATTGAATAAATACTTGAGTCGTAGAGTCTTGTTGTGATGCCATGTTATATTTACACATATCGAGCATATTGTGTGTATGATTGAAATGCTTGGTATGTGTGGGATCCGACAATCTAGTTGTTTATCCTTGGCAGCCTCTCTTATGGGGAAATGTAGTCTAGTGCTTCCTTGAGCCATAGTAGTCCGCTACAGCCCGGTTCACCGGAGTCCTGCTAGCCCAGCACTACTGCTCAGGACACTTGACTGGCCGACATGTGTTTCACTTCGTTCCTGTGTCTGTCCCTTTGGGGAAATGTCACGCGGTGACATCCGGAGTCCTGCCTAGCCTGCTACAGCCTGGTTTACCGGAGTCCTGTTAGCCTCGTGCTACAGCCCGGATTCACACGCTGCTGACCGACATGCTCGAAGTTGATTCATGTATGCCTGTCTCCATGGGTTAGTGCCGCTTTGGGTACACGGCTAGCCATGTCGGCCCGGGTTCTCTATCATATGGATGCTAGCGACACTATCATATACGTGAGCCAAAAGGCGCAAACGGTCCCGGGCCATGGTAAGGCGACACCCGTGGGAATACCGTGCGTGAGGCCGCAAAGTGATATGAGGTGTTACCAGCTAGATCGATGTGACTTGGAATCGGGGTACTGACAGACCTTGTGTAACCCTAGCCCCCTCCGGTGTCTATATAAACCGGATGTTTTTAGTCCGTAGGACAAGATACAATCATACCATAGGCTAGCTTCTAGGGTTTAGCCTCTTTGATCTCGTGGTAGATCAACTCTTGTAATACTCATATCATCAAGAACAATCCAGAAGGACGTTGGGTATTACCTCCATCAAGAGGGCCCAAACCTGGGTAAACATCATGTCCCCTGCCTCCTGTTACCATCCTCCTTAGACGCACAGTTCGGGACCCCCTACCCGAGCTCTGCCGGTTTTGACACCGACATCATGACTGCTATGTAAGATGCTTGCACTAGGTACCATGCCGATGCCATTGGTGAGATGGTCTGGATAGGGGAGAGCACATGCTTGAAGAGCCCTGTGAGATTTTCCCACGCCATGGTGCGGGTGTTTGGAGAAGAATATCCGAGAGAACCACATGTGCAAGATACAGAAAAGTTGATGGCTATTGGAGCGACACGAGGCTTTTCAGGTATGCTTGGGTCAATTGATTGCATGCATTGGTAATAGCAGAACTTCCCCAAAGGTCTGTGTGAGATGTGCCAAGGTTACATATTATATTCGAAGCAATGGCATCAAAGGACTTGTGGATTTTGCGTGCTTTCTTTAGCTTGTCTAGTTCTCACAACAACGTGAATGTGCTTCAACGATCTCTCATGTTCAGGAGACTTTACAATGAGAAAGTGTCGTTGGGAAAATATAGTGTCAACGGGAAGGACTACAACACGGGCTACTACCTTGCAGATGATATCTATTCTAAGTGAGCGGCAATTTCGAAGACAAGATCCGATCCCCATGTCAACAAACAAAGCTAGGAAGGATGTGGAGAGGGCATTCACTGTGCTTCAAGATCGCTGGGGAATTGTTCGTGGAGCTGCAATGATATGGGAATAAGAGATTTTGTGGCAGCCGGTGACATGTTGTATCATTTTGGACAATATGATTGTCGAGGACAAGTGTGAAGGGGCAGCCCGAACCCATGATTTCGAGAAGCCTGAAGAATAGGTCCACATCCTGGATAAAAAATGCATATCCAAGTATGAATTTTCTACAGATGCATCAGAATCTTCAAGACGACTAGGTGCATGTGCAGCTAGTCAATGATATTGTGGAGCATATGTGGACCCATGATGAAAACCATGGAGGAAACCAAGGGTTTTAATGTTTGAATTGCGCACTTCAAATAAATTTTATATTTGAACCATGTATTTCATGTATGAACTATGTTTAAATTGTGGAACTACTCAATGATCTTGTGATATTCATGTGTATGCCGGACATGCATGGATTTGCATGTATTTTTTCAGTTTAGACATGAGGAGCGCGCATGTTTGAGGGGACTTTTGAGGGGCTATTTGGTGCTATCCACATACGTTTAGGGGGGCCATTTGCTAAGTTTGGCTATAGATGCTCTAAGGCTACATCTGATGTGGCGCCAACTTTAACAAAAAATATTAATTTATAGAATCATTGAGTTTACTCTCCGATCTATAGCAGCGCTTTTCAACCACTGAAGAAATCCGCAACAAAAATAAACAATGCTATCAGGGCATCTCCAACGCGAACCCCTAAACCGCCCATAATCGTCTGGACCAAGCAGACGAGACGCGATTTGCCATCCAGCGTGTTACCACATCGGTTTGTGGAGCGGTCCGGATGTTTATTTCCCTTCAAGCAGAAAGCAACCCAAGGGGCTTTGGAGGCATCCGGACCGCTGCCACACATGCGTCCGCCACCCCGGTCCCATCCAAAAAACCCTCCCATGTGAAATACCCTCTCGACGTGAAGCGGTTGCCGCACATTCAGGCCAGTTAGCGCCCTTAAGAGCTTACATGCACTGGTACAACGAGGTGCTATACAAATGGTTTTTAACCCCTTTCCGCGACAACATTTGGAACCGTCGTCGAGTGAGTGTGTGCGATTGGGGGAGGGGGGTCCTTCCCACACGACTCAGAAACCGTCAGGGATAGGCCCTCCTGGCTCACACGCTCGGCAAAATGAGGTCGTGTGCGACGGGCGAGTGATCAAATACGATTATACGCACAGTTGTGCTAAAAAACACAATTACACATGTCAAATCGTTTCCGGTCGTAAGTACATCCCACAGTCAGTACCGGCTAAACTTTTTTGTTCGTATATACATTCCACATAGTCAATCCAAGGAATACGTTTCTGTTAGTATGTACATCCCACACAGTTAATCCAAGAAGCACATTTTCGTTCGTATATACATCCCACACAGTCACTCCAAGAAAAACATTCCCTTCACAGGTACATCACACACAATTTTCCCCATTAAATCATTTGTGATAGCATTGCCATCGCATACGATATTAACAATTTTATCATTTGCATTATTGAATCCATCACACACGGTGCGTAGAAAAAACGGTGTGGCAAAGACTGTTCATCACACACACTTTTTATGTGGTAAACGTTTGTGCAAGGTAGCCTAACGTAAACAGTTTTCAAGATGATGTTGTGTATGATTGTTCATTGATCCAAAACTGAGGTCATCGCCCATGATGTTTTCTCAATAACCGTTTGCAATAGAAAAACCCAATTAGCATGCTAATTGCCCTATTATTAATAATCCATTTATTAATCTAATTGAAATTTCATATTAAGCACACAATATATTACATTTTCATATTAAGAAAGTAGGATCTCATAAATGAAATACATCAGAGTACAACATCATATAGCTTCAACAGTTAGCTACCCCATTATACAACTCCACCATCACCATGTTTCACATGCAACATATGTAACCTTTCGAAATTAGCATCATAGACGGTACATAGACAGATGGATCTCATCTGGAAAACTGCTGAAGCGGAAGGCGAATATTGAGCCTTATTGATGTTGAAGGTCTTTGCAACTTTAGGCCAGTGCATGTGGATGATTAACCATCCATCTTTCGTACACTTCAGGAACACTTCAATATTAAACCATGGGTGTTGTATGAATACCTTCCTCGCCTCTTGACCATACATGTGCTTTGAGAGGTAATCATCAGTGAACTGCATTGGAAAGGCCTGAAAACAAGGATATGCAGAAATATGTTCTCTAGATTCAAACGGCGCAAAGGAATTAAAAAGACAGGGTATAACAGTTAGTACCATCTTGTAGTGAACTAATGTCTTGTTCATTGTGCAGACAAAGATCTCAGTTTTTTGTTGTTGACTGATATTCATGGACAAATCATTTCCACATATGCAAAAAGGGTTAAACAGTGGGTGAAAACCTCTGACGGCATGACCTACATGTGCAAGACCAAATTGTTAAAAACGTAATATTTAAAAACAAGAAGTGGAAATGTGTGTTATTTGCTGCAACAAGCCTAATATTTAAAAACAAAAAAACATAGGCATTCAAACTTGTATTATGCTGGTCTAAGTACACTAGTTATTGGCCCTGTTTGGATCCATGGGTTAGAGTTAGTTTCAGCTAGTTTGGGCTCAAATAGCCCTAAAGTATCGAAACATGAGGGCTAGTTTGAGCTAGTTGCGTCTAACCCACCCAAAACAACTATCCCACCCAATAGGTGATGATTGGGGCTAGTTCTCATAGTGCATTTATTGTCAATCTAACACTGTCATCCAAACACCTCTTTGGCTAGAGTTAGTTCATGGTTAGTCATTGTTGAGTATCATTGTTATTTAGGAAACGTAGGATAGCGTAGGTTTTATTCTACCTTGACTTGTACTCCAAGGTGACCATGTACTCCTATATATATGCCCACGAGGCTCAAGCAATACAATCAACTATTCCACCAATCTCTCTCTCCGTTTTAACTATCATGAGCTAGAAACTAACTCTAACCTCTAGCTAAGTTAGAGTATCCAAACAGTGCCATTGTTAAATCAAATGGAAAGGCATGTTAAATACTCCCTCCTGTCCTTTTTACTTTGCATTTAAGAATTGTCTATAGTCAAACTTCATAAAGTTTGACATTATTTGTATGAAAAAAATATCAACATCTACCATGCTAAAGTTATACGATATGAAAATTTAAGTCATGAAACATGTATTGATATTGATTTCATATTGTGAATGTTGGTATTTTTTTATAAAGTTGGTCAAACTTTACGAGGCTTGACTTTAGAGAAATCTTGTATGCGAACTTAAAATATTCGGAGGGAGTACAACATGCTTAACAACAACCAAATATAGTCATTCACAGAGCTATTGTTAAAATTGGTATTAATGAAATTGAACTACACAGTTCATACTAGAACATATAGAACATCACACTGTTAATAGCTGAAATAAACTAGGCATACTACGAACAACCAAAGATGGCAATTGAAATTGGACATATGCTAACTACAAACAACCAAACAACCAAAAACCGTAGGAATAAGCAAGGCGTAAGACTACCGACAATGGGAGTAACATAGGTGGTAACATCACACATATTTAGACAAAATAAATGATGTGGCAAGTAATTAATGAAGAAAGAGAGTGATGTGGTAACATAGCTATTACTAGTAGTATGAGTAACATCACACACACTGGTACGCATCGGTGCTATACAAATGGTTTTTAACCCCTTTCCGCAACGGCATTTGGAACGGTCGCCAAGTGAGTGTGGGCGATAGGGGGGTCCTTCCCACACAAACCAGAAATTGTCGGGGATAGGCCCTCCTGGGACATTGTGACGCCCCCGATTCGATCGTGCACTAATCATACACGCAAGCGTGTACGATCAAGATTAGGGACTCACGAAAAGATATCACAACACAACTCTACAAATAAAATAAGTCATACAAGCATCATAATACAAGCCACGGGCCTCGAGGGCTCGAATACAAGAGCTTGATCATAGACGAGTCAGCGGAAGCAACAATACCTGAGTACAGACATAAGTTAAACAAGTTTTCCTTAAGAAGGCTAGCACAAACTGGGATACAGATCGAAAGAGGCGCATGCCTCCTGCCTAGGATCCTCCTAAACTACTCCTAGTCATCGTCATCGGCCTACACGTAGTAGTAGGCACCTCTAGTGTAGTAGGAGTCGTCGTCGACGGTGGCGTCTGGCTCCTGGACTCCATCGTCTGGTCGCAACAATCGAATATAGAAAGGGGGAAAAGGGGGGAGCAAAGCAACCGTGAGTACGCATCCAAAGTACTCGCAAGCAAGGAGCTACACTACATGTGCATTGGTATCAATGAATGCGGGTAGTATATGTGGACTGAACTGCAGAATGCCAGAATAAGAGGGGGATAGCTAGTCCTGTGGAAGACTACGCTTCTGGCCGCCTCCATCTTGCAACATGTAGAAGAGAGTAGATGGTAAGTTCACCAAGTATCATCGCATAGCATAATCCTACCCGGTGATCCTCCCCTCGTCGCCCTGTGAGAGAGCGATCACCGGTTGTATCTGGCACTTGGAAGGGTGTATTTTATTAAGTATCTGGTTCTAGTTGTCATAAGTTCAAGGTACAACTACGAGTCATCCTTTTATCGAGGGACACGACTATTCGAATAGATCAACTTCCCTTCAGGGGTGCACCACATTTCCCATCATGCTCGATCCCCTTTGTCCGGACACACTTTTCTGGGTCATGCTCGGCCTCGGAAGATCAACACGTCGCAGCTCCACCTAGCAACAACAGAGAGGTCAGCACGCCGGTCTAAATCCTATGGCGTAGGGGTCTGGGCCCATCGCCCATTGCACACCTGCACGTTGCGTACGCGGCCGGTGAGCAGACCTAGCAACCTCCATTACAAAGGAAGTTGCGCTACGCGGTTCAACCCGGCGCGCGCCGCTTAGTCGCTGACGTCACGAAGGCTACGGCTGATACCACGACGTCGAGTGCCCATAACTGTTCCCGCATAGTTGGTTAGTGCATACAGGCCAGTGGCCAGACTCAGATCAAATACCAAGATCTCGTTAAGCGTGTTATTTTGAAGTAACCGCGGACGCCGACCAGGGCCAAGCCAACCTCTCTCCTAGGTGGTCTTAACCCGCCCTATCTCTCCGCCACAAAGTAACAGTCGGGGGCCGTCGGGAACCCAGGCCCACCACTACCTGGGTGGAACCAGCTGCCCCTTCAGGCCCCAACATCGGTATCACTTGCGGGTACTCTACGAGCCGACCCGACTTTAGTCACAACATGTATTATGTGTAATATGTATATTATATACCCGTGATCAACACCCGACGTGATCACGGCCCGATAGTATAGCATGGCAGACTGACAAGAATGTAGGGCCACTGATAATAAACTAGCATCATATACTAAGCATTTAGGATTGCAGGTAAGGTATGAACAGCTGTAGCAACAATGACAGGCTATGCATCAAAATAGGATTAACGGAAAGAAGTAACATGCTACACTACTATAATGCAAGCAGTAGAGAGAGAATAGGCGATATCTAGTGATCAAGGGGGGGGGGCTTGCCTGGTTGCTACGGCAAGTAGGGGTCGTAAACAACATAGTCGACCGGGGCACCAGCAACGGCGTCAGTCTCGTAGTCTACCGGAGAGAAGAGGGGAAGAAACAATGAATACAATGCAAACAGATGCATATCGATGCATGACATGACAAGTAGCGGTGCTAGGTGTGCCCTAACGCAGTAGTAGGTGATATCGGCGAAGGGGGCAACAACCGGGAAAATATCCCTGGCGTTTCGTGTTTTCGGACAGATGAACCGGTGGGGGAAAGTTGCATGTTTGATATGCTAGGGATGCGTGGCGGACGAACAGGCCACGTATTCGGATTCATCTCGTCATTCTGAGAAACTTTCATGTACAAAGTATTTTCATTCGAGTTACGAATTGTTTTATATGATTTTCTAAAGTTTAATTGATTTTCTGAATTTATTTACTTATTTAAATCCAACATTATCCAGAACAGTGAATGATGACGCAAGCATGACATCAGAGTGATGTCAGCAGGTCAACTCCTCGGTTGACCAGTCAAACCAGACAGGTGGGTCCAGTGGGACCCATATCTCATTGTCAGGGGCACTAACAGGGGGTTTAGACTAACTAAATGGGTTAATTAGTGGGTGGGACCCAGTAGTCAGTGAGAGATTAAGGTTTTAATTAACCAATTTAATTAATTAGTAATTTATCTATTTATTTTTATGCGTTTATGGCGTGGGCTCCGCATGTCAGTGCCACTGGGCTGCCTAGTCAGCAGTTGACTGGGTCAACCCAGTCAATTGGGCTACCAGGGCCCACTGGCCAGCATCTCATGGGTGGGGCCCACCTAGCCACGTCGGTGGACGGCGCCGGAGCGACGCCGGCGAGTCAAAACGCGGCGGTGCGGCTCAGGAGGTGGTCGGAAAACTACTACAGGGCACCGTTTTGATCGCGGCCGGGCGCGTTATGAAAGTGCAACTATCCCTAGGTGGTTTTGGTAATTCCTAACAACATATAGCTCATTGACCTAATGCTATTTCAAGATTAATATTTCATGAAAGCTCAATGATTTGCATGGCATGGATGAGAAGTGGACCCCTCAAAATGCTAAGGACAAAAGGATTGGCTCAAGCTCAAAGCTCAAGACTCTAAATTTTCTATTTTAGTGATCCAAGATCACATTTAGTCTATAGGAAAAGCCAATACTATCAAGGAGGGATGAGGTTTTGCTTAATGAGGCTCTTGCTCTAAATGCTTAGTGATATGCTCCAAAGCCCTCAACTACTTCCTCACATCCACGTATGACCTAAACCAAAAGTCAAACTCGGCCCCACCGATTCTTTCTATCCGGCGCCACCGAGTTCAGATGTCATAGCCACTGCCACAAACCCTAGGCAAATTGGTCTCACCGATAGGGATCTCGGTATCACCGAGATGGGATTGTAATCTCTCCGTTTCCCTTCGTAACGTTTCGGTCCCACCGAGATGAGCGATCGGTCCCACCGAGATTGCAATGTAAACTCTCTATTTCCCTTTCGTAACATTTTGGTCTCACCGAAATGAGCGCATCGGTCCCACCAAGTTTACCTGACCAACTCTCTGTTTAGCATATTACCAAAGTCGGTCTCACCGAGTTTGTGTAATCGGTCTCACCGAGATTACGTTATTCCCTAACCCTAACCATATTGGTCCTACCGAGTTGCATGTCGGTCCCACCGAAAATCCTAACGGTCACTAGATTTGTTGAATCGGTCCGACCGAGTTTATTAATTCGGTCCCACCGAGATTGGCAAGTTGTGTGTAACGGTTAGATTTTGTGTGGAGGCTATATATACCCTCGACCTCCTCTTCATTCGTGGAGAGAGCCATCATAACGAACCTACACTTCCAACTTACTTTTTCTGAGAGAGAACCACCTACAGTTGTGTTGAGGCCAAGATATTCCATTCCTAGCATATGAATCTTGATCTCTAGCCTTCCCCAAGTTGCTTTCCACTCAAATTTTCTTTCTACCAAATCCAGTCCTATGAGAGAGAGAGTTGAGTGTTGGGGAGATATCATTTGAAGCACAAGAGCAAGGAGTTCATCATCAACACACCATTTGTTGCTTCTTGGAGAGTGGTGTCTCCTAGATTGTCTAGGTGTCACTTGGGAGCCTCCGACAAGATTGTGGAGTTGAACCAAGGAGTTTGAAAGGGCAAGGAGATCGCCTTCTTCGTGAAGATCTACCGCTAGTGAGGCAAGTACTTCGTGGGCGACGACCATGGTGGGATAGGCAAGGTTGCTTCTTCGTGGACCCTTCGTGGGTGGATCCCTCCGTGGAGTCGCGCAACCATTACCCTTCATGGGTTGAAGTCTCCATCAACGTGGATGTACGATAGCACCACCTATCAGAACAACGACAAAAACATCCGTGTCTCCTATTGCATTTGAATCCTCCAAACCCTTCCTTTCACAATCTTGGAAGTTGCATGCTTTACTTTCCGCTACTCATATACTCTTTGCATGCTTGCTTGAATTGTGTTAAGATTGCTTGACTTGTCTAAAGTTGCTAAAATCTGCCAAGAACTAAAATTGGGAAAAGGATAAGTTTTATTTGGTCAAGTAGTCTAATCACCCCCCTCTAGACATACTTTCGATCCTACAAGTGGTATCAGAGCCTTGGTCTCCATTTGCTTTGATTTCCATAGCTTTTGCTAGTCATAGCCTTGGTTTCACAACCTAGGAGAGTATGGCGTCTAGCGAGGGAAATTACCACCGTATATGTCCTTACTTTGATGGTACTAATGTTGCTAGTTGGAAGCATAAGATGAAAATGCATATTCTTGGACATAACCCCGTCGTATGGGCTATTGTGTGTATTGGCTTGCAAGGTGAATTCTTCGATGGGAGAGAATCGAACCATGAAGCTACCGCGGAAGAGATGAAGATGCTGCAATACAATGCTCAAGCTTGTGATATCCTCTTCAACGGAATGTGCCCCGAAGAATTCAACAAAATCAGCCATCTTGAGAATGCAAAGGAAATTTGGGATACTTTGATTGATATGCATGAAGGTACCGACTCCGTCAAGGAATCCAAGTTTGATGTGATTCAAAGTCAGCTTGACAAGTTCAAAATGAAGGATGGTGAAGGTGTCACTGAAATGTACTCTAGGCTTGCTCTTACCACAAATGAGATCGCCGGCTTAGGAAGTGAAGAGATGACCGACAAATTCATCATCAAGAAGATCCTAAGAGCTTTGGATGGAAAATATGATACCGTATGCACATTGATCCAAATGATGCCCAATTACAAAGATCTCAAGCCAACAGAAGTCATTGGAAGAATTGTTGCTCATGAGATGTCACTCAAGGATAACGAGGAGCTCCATAACAAGTCAAGTGGTGCTTACATAGCCTCATGTGAAGCTCCCACATCATCAAGTGATAAACAAACCTTGAATGAAGAATTGAGCCTAATGGTGAAGAACTTCAACAAGTTCTACAAGAGTAGAAGCAAAGAGAGAAGTTCCAAGTCAAGGTCCTACAATGACAAAAGATCTTCTAGTCGAGAGGGAAATTGCTACATTTGTGGAAGACCCGGACACTATTCCAATGAGTGTACGACACCCTACAAGAGAAGATAAGATTATCAAAAAATAAGAAGTAGAAGAGAAGAATCACCATTAAGAGAGAGAAGGAGTAGAGATGATCGTTACGAACGAAGAACATCCCGGAGAAGCAAGGATTCGGAAAGGAAGGACAAGTCATCAAGGAGCTACACAAAACGAAGACATCAAGCTCATGTTGGTGAATGGGTATCCGGCTCCGACTCCGACAATCACTCCGAGAGAAGCTATCACTCTGACTCCGAATATACTCAAGATGAAGGTGTTGCCGGTCTAGCACTTGTGTCAACCAACTCCTACGACATATTTGATTCACCAAATGAAGGACTTGGAAGATGCTTCATGGCTAAAGGCCCAAAGGTATCACACCCCGAGTATGTTGATTTCAATAGTGATGAAGACGACTTGTGAGGTGATCTTGATTTACAATAGCAAGAGCATGAGTTCTTAAAGGCAATCAATGATGATCTACGCAAGAAAAGTTCTTCTTACATTGCCAAGCGTTTACTCTTATCCACTTACATGCCTCAAGTCAAGTCTAGTAACAAGAACAAGAAAGATTCTTCCTCTAGTAGTAACAATAATCATGCTAAATCCAATGTTGTTGCTTCTAGTAGTTCTCTTGATTCCACTAATGATTCTCTTATCCAAGTTACACTTGAGCAAGAAAATAGCTTATTGAAGGGAATTATAGAGAAATGTGTTTACAAGAGCCTTTCCAGGAGTAAGCAATTCGAGGAAATAGTACGCAAGCAAGGAAGGCACCGGAAGAACTAAGGTGCTGGTTTTGAACGAAAGTTCAATGCCAATGGAGTTGAGTGGGAAGAAGATCAATACCCCAAGACGAAGTTTGTTCCTCAACAAAAGAAGTATCATCCTACTTCCTTCAAAGGGACACAAGCTCAAGATGATCTTCCACCACAAGACCACGAGCAAAAAGGAAAGGATAAGCTTCAAGAGGAAATTGATGCATTTGAAGAAGCACCCAAGGCCTTGGTTAAGTGGGTTCCCAAGACTACATCAAGTTCTACTTCATCAAGTACGACTACAACTTCAAGGATTCCCATCAAGATGACGTGGATCCCGAAGAAGAAGAACTAGAGAGTTCCTGAGGGTGACTCCGCCAACATACTTCACTCAGTCACAAACCCTCTTGATGGTAAGACAAGGGACAAGGTAACCAAATGCTTTCATAGACATCATCTTGTGTGTGCATCACTCTATGTCTATGGATATCCTTGTTTGTTCCTTGTGGGACAAACCCGTGTAGGTATTGAAAGTGCAACTCACTCCAAAGGATTGCTCCAAATGATCTAAATCAACATTGAGCATCCACATCTTCAACACCTACATGAAGTCATCATCGACAAAACTCAAGGTTAGTTCATCCCTCTTACGGGGGATCTCACATCTAGGGGGAGCTTTACTCTAAGAATTGAGCTAAAGCAACTCTAATGGTGCGAACACAACAACGCTTTATGTAAAAGTGGTAACCCCACTTGTGCTTAAACGATGAGTATGACCTATGATCAAATGTTCTCATTTAACTCCTAAGTCAATATACTCATATATAGATGACCTAGTCATCGCCAATTGCTTGATAGATGCTAGAATTGGTTGTGCATGCTTTGCCACATATTTCATTTGCCATTTTATTGTGTGAGCATGTTGGTTGCATAATTTACTCATTCGAGGACATCCACTTGTTGTTTTGATTGTTTGGTTCCTTTTCTTTTGCCAAGTGGATGGACAGGAATGCCTAAGAACCTTCTCTAGCTATCTATGCTTTTCTTGTCTCAAACTCCATTCATGCTACATCACAAAGTTTGATCAAGTCAGATTCAAACCACTCTGTGTGAGGAGCACTCGGAGTCCCCGATTCGTCATAGACTTAAACTTCCAAAACTTCTTTGTGTGTTTCGGTCTGACCGATTCATCCATTTCGGTCATGACGAGATCAGTAAGTCGATCTAGGTTTTGAATCTCGGTGCAACCGATTTGAACTTTTCGGTCACACCAAGTTGCAGTAACTGCTTGCAGTTATGCATCTCGGTGCCATCGAGTTGTTCCACTCGGTCACACCAACAGGGTCAGGCTATATATATCCCCGGGCCAAAATTTGGAAAATTCTCCAAACCCCCTTGCTCGCGCTCAGCCTGCTCTGCCTCCCTGGGTCTCTGGATTGTCCTCCTCATCGCCAGCTGCCTCCCACCGCTGGTCTCCGCCGCCGTCAACGGAAATCGTCTCCGCCGTTGCCGTCGTAGCAGGTCCATCGCCGCACTTAGGGTATGGACTTGATCCTTGTGCTAATCTCACTCCGATTCCTAGCACATTGCTTTGCCATGTATCTTGCCACGATTGAGATCACTCTATCAAGCGAAATCACTCCGTAGTTTAGTTGTGGATTGAAAATTAAGGGTTAGGTTTTCAACAAAATCATCTGGGACCAACCGAGTTGTTGAAATCGGTTCCACCGATTTGGCTAAGGCCATTGCACATGTGATTCTTGGTTTGACCCGGAATTGCAAATTGGTGTGACCGAGTTCAATTCTTTGTGAAACCCTAGCAGTCTCGGTGCCTGTCGGTGTCAAAACCGGCGGATCTCGGGTAGGGGGTCCCGAACTGTGCGTATAAGGCGGATGATAATAGGAGGCAAGGGACACGATGTTTTACCCAGGTTCGGGCCCTCTTGATGGAGGTAAAACCCAACATCCTGCTCGATTAATATTGATGTTATGGGTAGTACAGGAGTAGATCTACCACGAGATCAAGGAGGCTAAACCCTAGAAGCTAGCCTATGGTATGGTTGTTGTTCTCCCTACGGACTAAAACCCTCCGGTTTATATAGACACCGGAGGGGCTAGGGTTACACAGAGTCTGTTACAATGGTAGGAGATCTACATATCCGTATCACCAAGCTTGCCTTCCACGCCAAGGAAAGCCCCTTCCGGACACGAGACGAAGTCTTCAATCTTGTATCTTCATAGTCCAAGAGTCCGGCCGAAGGTATAGTCCGGCTATCCGGACACCCCCTAATCCAGGACTCCCTCAGTAGCCCCCGAACCAGGCTTCAATGACGACGAGTCCGGTGCGCAGATTGTCTTCGGCATTGCAAGGCGGGTTCTCCTCCAAATTCTGTGTACCTGTTGAATAATGTCCGATTTCTTGTAAATCTAGCGCTCCTTGGCTTCTACGCCCAATAATTGCCGTCTTCCATGTGTCAAACGAATACGAAAAGTCTGGGTGTTTTTACATTTACACCCCTAGTCGCATGAATGAGCCGCCTATTTGAGGGGATGAGGATTTAGATCCAAACCACACCTTCTCCCCTCCGCGAGTATTCATCAGAGCGTATCCGACCAAGGTCCATTCTATCATGGCCGGCCGCCGCAGCTCCTCCTCTCGCCCTTCCAGCCCTCAGCCTGGAGATTGGGAGAGATGCTCCATCCCGCACAGCGAGCTAGTGACGCTCCAGACCAAGGGATTTCTCCCCCCGGCCTATATAGTCCCGGTTCGAGCCGGACGTGCCACCTATAATGGCGGAGAGCAAGCAGAGAGCGCCCCCAATCCCTCCAAAGGAGAGCGGATATGCCTTGTCCCTTACTTAATAGAGGGCTCGGATTTCCAATTCATCCGTTTCTCCGGGGGCTCCTGGAGTTCTATGGCCTCCAGCTACACAACCTCACGCCTGCCTCCATATTGCATATCGCGGGCTTCGTAGCCCTTTGCGAGCTGTTTTTGGGCTGCGAGGCTCATTTCGCGTTGTGGAAAAGGCTATTCTTCCTTGTGCCCCGTTCTCAGAAGGGGTCAATATATCAAGTGGGCGGAGCCGAAGTGTGGCGCATTGCCAGGACCGGATATCTGTCCGGAACCCCAAAGAAGGCGTCCGAGGACTGGCCTTCAGAATGGTTTTATATAGAGGACGTTCCGCTGCCGGATCCTGTCCGGATCGGCCTCCCTGAGTTCGACAGTGCTCCCCTAAAGAAGCGCCTAAGCTGGCGTCCATGGAGCCCTCAAAGGGAAAGTGACAAGGACGTTCTTTACCTGATGGGCCGGATAAGATTGTTAGCTCATTCCGGACTGACCATGATCGGGGTCATGGCCGCATGCATCATGCGAGGGGTGCAGCCGCTTCAGTATAGAGGCCACCCCATGTGGGACTTCAACGGGGAGGACGACGCCACCCGCCACGGTCGTAAGGGGCCACATTCGGCTGCCGCTCTAATAAAGATCTTGTCCGCTTTGTACAAGGGAGAAGAGGAGGAATTTCTCCGCGTCAACCCACATGATGGATTTTCTATGTACAATCCCCCAAGTTGGGTAAGTGGACACTTTTACTTGCCCATCCGTTTTATATTCCCATCGTTAAATATTCAGTCTAACGACTTCAATGCGGGAACTGCGCCAGGCTGTTAAAGAAATAAACAGCCCTCCTCCACAGCCCGAGGATCCGGGACGGTCCCTCGACCCGGCCTCTCAAGAGGATCCGGACTTATCTGTGGAGCTGATTGATGGGGTGTTTCATCAATTGAGCAAGGACAATGCCTTGGTGGCCATTACGGCCGATTACCCAGGGCTACTCCCAGCCTCACTGGTAACTGAGACCGAAGTCCCAACACTTTGAAAGGGGATCTATCCTCGCGTGTTTTCGATTGTCGTATGACAACCGTGTTTTGCAGGGGAGGTCCTTGAGACGGGAGGCCGAGCCTGCGGCGACTAGCCAACGAGGGGCGGCATGGCCCCGCGGGCTGAAAAGAAATGCGGTCCGGACTGAGACGTCGGCGCAAAGGTATAGCGCGCCATCTTATTCCCAGGTGTTATTCCTTCAAGGCATATTAACGCTCGTGCTCTCTTCAGGACGAAGAGACCTCGCCGGACTATATCCGGAGAGGTTGCCAATCGCGCCTCCACCAGCCAGGCTCTAAAGCCTGGTCCGGAAGCGGAGGCGAACACAAGGCGCGCACCGGACACTCACTCCTCCGACAGAGGATGCGGACAGGCTGTCTGCCACCAATTCCGAGGTGGAGAGTGCCATGAACCACAGGCATCGCCGGACAGTTCTTCGCGACACTTGTTTCTCCAAAGAGGAATTGGATGCCTTCAATTCGGGAGATGCATACCTCCGTGCCGCTCAAAATGGTCTAGCTAGAGCCACGGAGCAATATGTAAAAGACATACGGGTAAGAAAATTTTGGTAATTATATATATACCAGTAGACCCTGAGACTTGAAACAGTTAGAATAACTGATTTAAGGATCATGTGTTATGTAGGTTCTTACACAAAAGAATACCCTACTGTCCCAGGAGCTGGAAGAGTGCAAAGCCCAACTTGAGGCCGCACTAGCCGCAGCAGGGGAGCCCAAGGAGACCCCCTCTGGTAGTATACGCTTCGAAAGATAAGTATTTTGCGAAGTGCGGCATGGGTGCAAATGTGACAAATGAAATTGCAGATGGCGCCGGATTAAATCTGGAAGAGCAACAACTCCTACGCCAGCTAAAGGCTGGTGAGAGCATGCTGACAAAGGTGAGACGGGAGAAGAACGATCTCCAAGATGCCAACACCAAGCTGGGCATTGAACTGAAGGATGTTCGTGCCCAGCTGTTGGATTCCGTTAAGGAGAATCAGCGACTTCGACGCGGCATATTTAGTAAGTTCTTAAACGAACTTTGAAAAAAGAGTTCGGCGAGGAAGTCGACTAACAGAGTAATGTCTGTAGGTATGCTAACAGGTCGTCCTGCAGAGGAAATGCCCGGTTCTACGGGTGACCTTCTTCCCGAGCTCTCACAACTGCACGAGCGAGTTTGGCAGGTGATGCAAGGCATCGCCCAGGCCTTGTGGCCATCCGTCTCCATGCCCGAAGGCCTTGGAGAGCTTGTAGAGAAGCTGAAGGGAGCGCGGCGGCGCTTCCGATTGTGGAAGATGTCGGCCTGCCATCAAGGCGCCAGGGAGGCCTGGGCCATGGTGAAGACGCGGTACACGAAGGCTGACCCAAACCACATGGCCGAGGTCGGACCCATGGGGCCCGATGGGAAGGAGATCCCTGTGAGCTTAGTATACGGCCAAGTAGAATTGGCCACAAAGTATTCCCAACAGGACTGCAAACTAGACAGCCTGTTAGATGGTATTGAAGAGGAATACAATTAGTCATATTGACTATGTAATTTTAATTGACATGTGTAATGCCTTCTAGCCGGATTGTAGATCGTTTGTCATGGCTGACCTTTTCGCTTCAACCTCGGGACCTGATGGTCCGGAGTGTGTCCGAATACCCTCGCGGTTATATAAGAACCGGGGTATGCATGGAGACCAGGTGTAGGGGTCATTAGTGCTTGAACAGACAAGTGCCCAACTAGTTATGTTATATTACATGGTTAGTAAGAAACATCTTCCAGGGAGAATAGTTCCGTTAGGGGTTCCTTTCCCTGGGAGGCATGCCCTAAGGTGCATGTCCATTCTGCGAAAAGAGACGCAGGAAAAACATCTGGGGGCGTATAGATAAATAGGTGAAAAAAGATCATCTTTAGTTCACCGACCGAATATTCCCTTAAGAACGCTAGCTTTCGGCTTCACCCAGTCTGAGGTACACATCCGGCTGACCCGACAGTAACAATCGCAGAGGTGCTCCCTTTACCACCTAGCCGAACAATCGGGAACGTAGGGGTAAGCACAGGAGCCAGGCAACCCAGCTTGGCCAAAACTTAAGTCATATCGATGCATATAATGGTGAATAAAAGGTACATGCGGAAGTGTGACACATGTGTTGGGCATGAAGCCCGTATAATAAGCTTCTATTTAAAGAAGCCCCCAGGTTTAATGAGTGTGGATAGCGCCTCACTTTATGAGCTTTTAAGGCTATAAGAGAGAGGGAGGGGAGAAGGAGAGAAATGTAAGACGGAAAGTATATGAAAAATGGACAGAGGAAGGAGACGAACACAGAGTCCGACGCTAGGCATAGAATCTTCGGAGACGGGCTGCGTTCCATGGGTTCGGCTCGAGTTGGTTATCCGATACATCTCGCAGGCGGTACGCTCCACCAGTCAGGACTTGGTCAATTATGAAGGGACCTTCCCACTTGGGCTTGAGTTTGTCCTTTTTCTTGTCCGGCAGGCGTAGAACTAATTCACCAACATTGTAATTTTTGGCCCGTACTTCTCTGCTTTGGTATCTTCGAGCCTGCTGTTGATAGAATGCAGAACGGGCTTTTGCCATGTCACGCTCTTCCTCCAAGGCGTCCAAACTGTCCTGCCGATCGAGCTCGGCTTCTCTTTCTTCGTACATGCGCACTCGAGGTGAGTCATGAATTATGTCGTAGGGCAAAACTGCCTCTGCGCCGTACACCATGAAGAATGGTGTGTATCCGGAGGTGCGATTCGGCATGGTCCGCAGCCCCCAGAGTACGGAGTCGAGCTCCTCTACACAGTGCGTGTTAGATTCCTTAAGGGACCGCACTAATCTGGGTTTGATGCCGCTCATGATAAGACCATTTGCACGTTCGACCTGGCCGTTAGTTTGTGGGTGATAGACGGAAGCATAATCGAGCTTGATGCCCATGTTTTTGCACAGAGTTTTAGCTCATCGGCCATAAAGTTCGTGCCGTTATCAGTGATGATGCTGTGGGGGACGCCGTAACGGTGTACAACCCCGGATATAAAGTCTATCACCGGTCCGGATTCGGCCGTCTTAACAGGCTTGGCTTCTATCCATTTGGTGAACTTATCCACCATGACCAATAAGTATTTTTTCTTGTGGGTTCCGCCTTTAAGGGGTCCAACCATGTCAAGCCCCCAGACCGCGAAGGGCCAAGTGATGGGGATAGTTTGGAGGGCGGTGGGTGGCATATGGCTTTGGTTTGCAAAAAGCTGGCAACCGACGCATCATTGCACTAAGTCCTGGGCGTCTGCCCGGGCCGTCGTCCAATAAAAGCCTGTACGGAAGGCCTTGGTTACAAGGGACCGAGCTGCAGCGTGATGACCGCCGAGTCCGGCATGAATTTCAGCCAGGAGGTTCCGCCCTTCCTCTTCGGAGATGCATCTTTGAAGGACTCAGGTAGTGCTTTTCTTATAAAGGTCTCCCTCATGGGCTTTATAGGCTTTAGATCGCCGCACTATGCAGCATGCCTCATTTTGGTCCTCGGGGAGTTCCTGCCTAGTAAGGTAGGCGAGGAATGGTTCTGTCCACGAGGCGATGACGGCCATTATTACGTGGGCTGAAGGTGTTATTTCATTGGCAGAGCCTCCAATTATGTCAGAGTGTTCGGTGTCGGGCAGTGCGGTTGGGTCCGGGCTGTTATTGTCGGGTTCCCCTTCCCATACTACGGATGGCTTGAACAGCCTTTCCAAGAAGATGTTGGGGGGGGGGGGACTACATCGCGTTTTGCGCCGATGCGTGCCAAAACATCTGCCGCCTGATTATTTTCCCGGGCTATATGGTGAAATTCGAGCCCTTCGAACCGAGCTGACATTTTTAGGACGGCATTGCGATAAGCTTCCATTTTTGGATCCTTTGCATCAAAGTCTCCATTTAGTTGGGATATTGCGAGGTTCGAGTCCCCGCGCACCTCTAGGCGTTGAATGCCCATGGATACTGCCATCCGGAGACCATGTAAAAGGGCCTCATATTCGGCTGCATTGTTGGAGTCTGTGTACATTATCTGGAGTACATATTGAACTGTGTCTCCTGTGGGGGACGCCTGGAAGATCGTGGATGTCGCCTAGAGTGGGGGTGAATAGGCGTTTTAAAATAATTACGATTTAGGCTTGAACAAATGCGGAATAAACCTAGCGGTTAATTTGTCAAGCACAAAACCTAAAACAACTAGGCTCACCTATGTGCACCAACAACTTATGCTAAGCAAGATAAGCAACTATGTGATAGCAAGATATATGACAAGAAACAATATGGCTATCACAAAGTAAAGTGCATAAGTAAAGAGCTCGGGTAAGAGATAACCGAGGCACACGGAGACGATGATGTATCCCGAAGTTCACACCCTTGCGGATGCTAATCTCCATTTGGAGCAGTGTGGAGGCACAATGCTCCCCAAGAAGCCACTAGGGCCACCGTAATCTCCTCACGCCCTCGCACAATGCAAGATGCCGTGATTCCACTAAGGGACCCTTGAGGGCGGTCACCAAACCCGTACAAATGGCAACCCTTTGGGGCGGTCACCGAACCCGTACACTTTGGCAACCCTTGGGGGCGGTCACCGGTACCCGTAAAATTGCTCGGGGCGATCTCCACAACCTAATTGGAGACCCCGACGCTTGCCCAGAGCTTTACACCACAATGATTGAGCTCCTAACAACACCAACCGTCTAGGGCGCCAAGGCACCCAAGAGGAACAAGCTCTAGGGTGCCCAAACACCCAAGAATAATAAGCTTCTCAAACTTCACTTCCACGTATCACCGTGGAGAACTCAAACCGATGCACCAAATGCAATGGCAAGGGCACACGGAGTGCCCAAGTCCTTCTCTCTCAAATTCCACCGGAGCAACTAATGCTAGGGAGGAAAATGAGAGGAAGAACAAGAAGGAGAACACCAATAACTCCAAGATCTAGATCCAAGGGGTTCCCCTCACATAGAGGAGAAAGTGATTGGTGGAAATGTGGATCTAGATCTCCTCTCTCTTTTCCCTCAAAAACTAGCAAGAATCCATGGAGGGAATGAGAGTTAGCAAGCTCAAAGAAGGTCAACAAAGGGGGAAGAACATGAGCTCAAAGGGTTAGGTTCAATGGGGAAGAAGACCCCCTTTTATAGGAGGGGGAAAATCCAACCGTTATGTGCTCAGCCCGCACACAAGCGGTACTACCGCTCCTGGTCCCGGTACAACCGGGACTCACAGTATACGTGAAGAACCCTACCAGGCAGTACAACCGGGCGACCAGGCGGTAGCACCGGTGAGAAGAACAACCGGACCAACCGCCCAGCCATCGCTCAACCACCGCATAGGAACAGAAGGGAGTCACCCCTGAGTGCGGTAGTCGAGCGGTACCGGGCCGGTGTAACCGCATGGCCTTGAGCGCTCGGGCGGCTAAGTCCTGAGCGGTCGAACCGCTCCGGACACCGGTGGTACCGGTACGACCGGACCAACCGGGCCACCACCGCACGAGTACCGCATCAAAACAGAGGCCTGACCGGTACTTGGGCGGTGCCTGGCCGGAACAACCGCCCAAGTCTTTGCTGAGCAAGTTGGAGGTACCACCGCCCGGAAGCAGCGGTACAACGGCTGAGAGCTCCAAGCGGTACTACCGCTGGGGCACGCGGTACTACCACTGGGACCGGACAAAAACCACTCTCAAGAAAACCAGAACTGCCATAACTTCTGCATATGAGCTCCAAATTAAGCAAACTCAAGCTTGTTGGAAACAAGACGACGAGTAGCATCAAAATAGCGACTGGATATAGTAAGAAGAGGCAGGGGAGGTATGCCAAAAAATAGAGGAGTGAAACCTCCAACCGAGAAGAACCGGCAAAACCTCCAACATCGAAAACATCATAGAAGATGCATGTGAACTCCGTTTTCGATGAACTCGAGCTTGTCATCAAGATGACCATAAGCTCTAAGACTCACAAAGAGAACCAAACAAGAACCAAGAAAGATGATGCAAGGATGCAATGGTTTGAGCTCTCTACGAACGATACGATCAAGCTACTCATCGAGAGCCCCCCTTGATAGTACGGCAATCGATCCTATAACCTGGTCTCCCAACTACCATCATGAGACCGGTAAAACAGAAAACCTATCAAGGGCAAACCTTTGCCTTGCACATGGTCCACTTGAGCTAGATGATGACAATCTTGGCTCCCTCAAGTTGGACCACCTTTCTTGATTGTGTTGACTCGATGAAGACTAGTTGATTGCTCCCCCATACTCCACTATGGGTGAGCCACTCTTCCGCACATCTTCACAAGTCCATTATCACCACAAAGGACGGCAAGCTTCAAGCATTTTGATCTCTTCGTGATGCTCCACTTGAACTTGCACACTGCAACCTAACCCCACAAAGAACTCTCACGAAGACCATGGGTTAGTACACAAAGCGTAATTGACAATTCTTACCATACCATGGGATCACTTGATCCCTCTCAGTACATCTTCTGCGCTTTGTGAGTTGATCAACTTGATTCACTCTTGACTTAGTATTGATCATCCTTGAACCTTTCCAATTCTCTTCATTTGAATGATGTCTTGAAGGTAGACATGAATGATCACACAATCTTCTTCTTCAAGACATGCTTGCAATAAGCTCAACTCTCACATGACCAATCTTTGGATAATTCCTTGAATAACACCTTGGTCGACACAAACTCTCCTTGAAACCAACACATGTACTCCAAGAAAAGCCTATGGACAAAACCTTCAAATATAACTCAAGGCAACCATTAGTCCATAGAGATTGTCATCAATTACCAAAACCAAACATGGGGGCACCGCATGTTCTTTCAACATCAAAACGACGCCAGCCCCTAGACCGGCCAACATTTTGGAGCCGTCGAAGTGCATGACCCAGTTTGAATATGTGCCATACTCTTTAGGGAGTTCGGCCTCCGTCCATTCTGCGACAAAGTTGGCCAAAACTTGGGACTTGATAGCTCGCCGTGGCTTGTAAGTTATGTCGGACGGGAGGAGCTCAATGGCCCATTTTGCAATCCGGCCCGTCGCATCACGGTTGTTTATAATATCGTTAAGTGGCACTTCCGAGGCTACTGTTATTGAACACTCTTGAAAGTAGTGTCGCAGCTTCTGGGATGCCATAAATACCGCGTATGCAATCTTTTGATAATGCAGGTACCGTGAATTGCATGGAGTAAGGACAGTGGACACATAGTAGACCGGCTTTTGAAGGGGGAATTTGTGTCCATCCGTTTCTCGTTCGACAACGAGCACTGCGCTTACGACCTGATGGGTTGCTGCAATGTATAATAGCATTGGTTCGCCAATGTTTGGTGCGGCCAGGACTGGGTTTGTTGCCAAGATGGCTTTTATTTCGTCGAGTCCGGCCGTGGCTGCATCCGTCCACTCGAAGTGTTCGGTGCGCCAAAGGAGGCGGTAAAGGGGTAGGGCCTTTTCTCCCAAGCGGGAGATAAAGCGGCTGAGAGCCGCCACACATCCGGTTAATTTTTGTATTTGCTTGAGGTCCTTCGGGATATCCAATTGTGATAGAGCTCGGATCTTGGCTGGATTTGCTTCAATTCCTCTATCGGATACAATGAAGCCCAAGAGCTTTCCGGCTGGAACGCCGAAAACGCATTTTCCGGGTTGAGCTTGATGTCGTATGTTCGGAGGTTATCGAATGTTAGCCTCAAGTCGTCTACTAGAGATTCGATATGTCTTGTTTTAACGACCACATCATCTACGTAAGCCTCCATTGTTTTGCCGATCTGGTTTGCCAGACATGTCTGAATCATGCGCTGATATGTTGCGCCGGCGTTTTTGATCCCGAAGGGCATTGTGTTGAAGCAGAATGGGTCGTATGGTGTGATGAATGCCGTTGCGGCTTGGTCTGACTCTGCCATCTTTGTTTGATGGTAGCCAGAGTATGCGTCGAGGAAACACAACGAATTGTGTCCTGTGGTAGCATCGTTAATTTGATCGACGCGGGGGAGGGGGAAGGGATCCTTTGGGCAAGCCTTGTTAAGGTCTTTAAAATCAACGCACAGGCGCCAGGATTTGTCCTTCTTTGGTACCATCACCAGGTTTGCTAGCCAGTCCGGGTGTTTTACATCTTTGATGAATCCAGCCTCCAATAGCTTGGCTAGTTCATCTCCCATGGCCTGTCTCTTAGGTTCGGAAAAACGCCGAAGAGCCTGTTTGACTGGCTTGAATCCTCTTAGGATATTTAAGCTGTGTTCGGCCAGCCTGCGTGGGATTCCTGGCATGTCTGAAGGGTGCCAGGCGAAAATGTCCCAGTTCTCTCGTAGGAACTCTCGTAGTGCGGCGTCTACATCAGGGTTTAACTGTGCCCCGAGGGAAGCTGTTTTATTGGGGTCCATTGGATGGACCTGGAATTTGACTATTTTGTCCGCCAGTTTAAAGGAGGTGGACTTGGATCTTTTTCAAGTATCACATCATCCCTATTCACCATGGAGCGCAGCGCAGTCAGTTCCTCAGCCGCTAGGGCTTCGGATAGCGCCTCGAGGGCCAGTGCGGCTGTCTTGTTTTCGGCACGGAGTGCTATGTCCGGATCACTAGCGAGAGTGATGATTCCGTTAGGCCCAGGCATCTTGAGCTTCATGTACCCGTAATGGGGTATTGCTTGGAAGATTGTAAATGCTTCCCGCCCTAGCAGAGCGTGGTATCCGCTCCTGAACGGGGCCACTTGGAACGTGACCTCTTCGGACCTGTAATTATCCGGCGTGCCGAACACCACATCTAGTGTGATTTTTCCTGTGCAGCGCGCTTCCCGACTGGGGATTATTCCTCTAAAGGTTGTGCTGCTTCGCTCAATGCGGTTCTAGTCTATTTCCATTTTTGAAGGGTTTCCTTATAAATGAGGTTCAATCCACTGCCGCCATCCATGAGTACCTTGGTAAGACGAAAGCCATCCACTATTGGACTGAGGACCAATGCGGCGGGTGCTCGGGCTGTTCAGAATTTAGGTTCATCACCGGCATTAAAAGTAATAGCCGTGTCACTCCATGGGTTTATTGTTGCTACTTGGTAGACTTCGGCAAGGCTGCGGAGTGTTCTTTTTCACATATTATTTGATGTGAAAGTCTCGAAGACTGTTAATACCGTACTGGTGTCTCTGGGGTGGCTTTCTGTGGCTTCTGGAATTAGAAGATCTTCGCCAATTTTTGCCACCTGCCGGAGTATCCAACATGCTCTAAGGCTATGAGTTGGTGTGGCGCCCTCTGCACTTTGAATTTTACAGGGTCCATTAAGCCATCCTTCCAGTACGGTTCCGTGCCCTTTAGAGGGCTTTTGCTTTTTGGTATTGAACCCGGGTGTCTGGCGATGATGCACCCTTTTATTTCTTACTAGGTTTGTATTCAGGCCCGGATTGTCCCAAAATTTTATTTCGGTTTTACAGGCACTTTCCATCACATAGTACTTTCGTACTATGGACGCCAACTTAGCGAAGCGTGTAATATCACGGCGACTTATGGCGTTGAGGATTCCCTTGTCTGTGCAATTATTGCAGAAGAATGAAATTGCGTCTTCCTCGCAGCAGTCCTTTATCCTATTCATAACCAGGAGGAATCTGGCCTAGTAATGATGTACTGTTTCTTTGGGCTGTTGCCTAATTTGGGATAGATCGCTTATGTACGGGTGGGTGGGTGGAATCAAATCCGAAACCTCACCCGATCTGAGACCCAGAGGCCAAGGAGTTTCCGAACACGGAAGTTTGGATTCTTGGATGCTGTCCAATGAATCTAGCCCGTCGCCTGACTTTAAGTTCAGGTCTTGAGTGATGTCCTCCCCTCCGCGGGTATCCCGCTTGGAGGGATCGGGAATCCGGACATAGCTAGTCCTTAAGATAGATGAAGGGTCGCCGCAATGTCCCTCTACCACGGCAACGTGATGGGAGACCTGGGGAGAGTTAATCTCTCTCAGATCGGGTTTAGGCCCAATCTGGTCGTAATCCGTAGCAACCCCCAGGGCGGCGATGCGATCCAAGAGCTCGTTTAGGGAAGAGAGCTCCATTGGATCTAGCTGCTCGGCGAATTCCGAGGTGTGAAGATTTCTTTCGATGACCCGAGAGGTCATCGTCGGCACAGCAGCCGAACAGACGGTCAAAAGGAAACCACCTAGCCAGAGAGTTTGGTCGACAGCCAAAGCTCCCTTACCAACGGTGCCGTCTTTAAAGACGGGATGAGGCATCCTTCCTGATGGCGACGACACAGAGGAACTCTCAATGAAAGCACCAATGTCGGTGTCAAAACCGGCGGATCTCGGGTAGGGGGTCCCGAACTGTGCGTCTAAGGTGGATGATAACAGGAGGCAGGGGACATGATGTTTTACCCAGGTTCGGGCCCTCTTGATGGAGGTAAAACCCTACATCCTGCTCGATTAATATTGATGATATGGGTAGTACAAGAGTAGATCTACCACGAGATCAAGGAGGCTAAACCCTAGAAGCTAGCCTACGGTATGATTGTTGTTCTCCCTACGGACTAAAACCCTCCGGTTTATATAGACACCGGAGAGGGCTAGGGTTACACAAAGTCGGTTACAATGGTAGGAGATCTACATATCCGTATCGCCAAGCTTGCCTTCCACGCCAAGGAAAGTCCCTTCCGGACATGGGACGAAGTCTTCAATCTTGTATGTTCATAGTCCAGGAGTCCGGCCGAAGGTATAGTCTGGCTATCCGGACACCCCCTAATCCAGGACTCCCTCAGTGCCACCGAACTGTGACTCGGTCTGACTGAGTTCACTAGTTTAGGTTCCAAAAGCTGCTTCGGTATAACTGAGTTTTCAAATAGGTAGATCCTAAATGCTTTCTATGGAAAACTAGAACTAAGTTTTTGACTCATTCTTTTGCAAAAACCTCTATACTTTGTGATGCTCATCCAATCTATCTCATCTATATCTATTCACAGGGTCTGCTGTCAGTGGTTGCATCATGTCAGATCAGAGTGACAGTCAGAACAAGTCCGAGGAGCAAGTTCACATAAGTGAGGGCACTAGTCCCTCTAGCAGCTTTGATGAGGGAAGTTCACATAAGTCGCGCCATCCGAGAGCGGAGGGATGGACCCCGCCATGGAGGCCGCACTCGTAGTGGCGATAGAGCCGGATACTGACTTCACCCCATACGAGAGCCGTGTCGCCGAACCACTGGATTCATCTCCGGCCATGGACTCCGAGCCGCTCACATCCGTGCCCGTCGAGTCTGACTGGGCGCCGATCATGGAGTTCGCCTCCGCGGATATCTTTCAGCACTCACCTTTCGGAGATGTGCTAAATTCATTAAGGTCTCTCTCCCTGTCAGGAGAACCTTGGCTGAACTATGTCCGGCTAGAATGGGATGCGGATGACGAAGAAATTCGCTGCCCACCCACCACCCACTTAGTAGCCACTGTGGACGACCTAACCGACATGCTCGACTTCGACGGTATGGACGATGAAGCCGGAGACGAACAGGAACCACCGCCCTCAACGCGCTGGACCGCCACCTCATCATATGATATATACATGGTGGACACCCCCAAAGAAGGCAATGACGACAAGACAGCGGAGGATGACCCCTCCAAGAAGCAACCCAAGCATCGACGTCAGCGGCGCCACTCTAAGTCCCGCCACAGCAAGAGCAGTGATACCTGCACAGGAGATAATAACACTCCGGATAGCGCCAAAGACAACAACAATCCCCTCCAGCACGGTGCAGAGCTAGAGGACGAACAAGATAGCCCTCCAGAGCAGGCAGCAGACGGAGAACCTGAGGAGGACAATTACATGCCTCTCTCCGAAGACGAGGCAAGCCTCGACGACGACGAGTTTATCGTGCCTAAGGACCCCGTCGAGCAAGAGCGCTTCAAGCGCCGGCTTATGGCCACGACAAATAGCCTAAAGAAAAAACGACAACAACTTCAAGCTGATCAAAACTTGCTAGCAGACAGGTTGACCGAAGTCCTGGCGGCCGAGGAGCATGAACTCGAGCGCCCGTCCAAGAGTTACCCAAAACGCAGGTTGCTACCTCAGCTCGAGGAGGAAGCATGGAAACCTCATTCACCAGTGTACGATGCGGCTGACCGGCCACTACGTAGCCGAGCCAGAGAGGCGTTTCAGCCTAAAGTTCAGACCGCACACTGTCGCCACTTAGTCAAAACTACTAAGGCCCGGGGCAACACAGAGGACCTACGAGACATCTTGGACAATAAGGCAAAAATCGCAAGGTCAATATACGTGACACGGACACGTGCGCCCACACGGGATGATGATCGTCGCGTCGGATACTCCAAGAGTAAATCCGGCCAGGCCGAATACAGCAGACAAGACTCATACGAACTACGTCGGGATATAGCCCGGCACAGAGGTGCCGCACACCCCCTATGCTTCACCGATGAAGTTATGAATCATGAATTCCCAGAGGGTTTCAAACCCGTAAATGTCGAATCATACGATGTCACAACAGATCCCGCTGTATGGATTGAGGATTTCCTCCTTCACATCCACATGGCTCGCGGCGATGATATACATGCCATCAAGTACCTCCTACTAAAACTCAAAGGGCCAGCTCGGCATTGGCTGAATAGCTTGCCAGCAGATTCCGTTGGCAGTTGGGAGGATCTAGAAGACACATTTCTTGACAACTTTCAGGGCACTTATGTGCGGCCACCGGATGCTGATGACTTGAGCCACATAACCCAGTAGCCAGGGGAATCGGCCAGACAATTCTAGACATGGTTCCTGACTAAGAAAAATCAAATTGTAGACTGTCCGGATGCAGAGGCCCTAGCGGCATTCAAGCATAACATCCGTGATGAGTGGCTCGCCCGCCACCTCGGCCAGGAGAAGCCGGAATCTATGGCAGCCCTCACGACACTCATGACCCGCATTTGCGCGGGCGAGGAGAGCTGGCTGGCTCGTCGCAGCAACACATCGAGGAATCCGGATACCTCAGATACCAAAGATGTTAACGGTAGGCAGCGTCGTAATAGACCAAAGCACCGCAATAACGGCGATAACACCGAAGATACGGCAGTCAATGCCGGATTCAGAGGCTCTAGATCCGGTCAGCGGAAAAAGCCATTTCAAAGAAATACTCCGGCTCCGTCCAGTCTGGATCGCATACTGGATCGCTCATGTCAAATCCACGGCACCCCCGACAAGCTAGCCAATCACACCAACAAAGAATGCTGGGTGTTCAAGCAGGCCGGCAAGTTAAATGCCGAGAACAAGGACAAGGGGCCACATAGCAATGTCGAGGAGGAGCCCCGGCCGCCGAACACAGCAGGACAGAAGGGGTTTCCCCCACAAGTGAGGACGGTGACCATGATATACGCAACCCACATTCCCAAGAGGGAGCGGAAGCGTGCACTAAGGGACGTCTATGCGATGGAGCCCGTCGCCCCAAAGTTCAACCCATGGTCGGCTTGTCTGATCACCTTCGACCGCAGGGACCACCCCACCAGTATCCGTCATGGTGGACCCGCCGCACTGGTCCTAGACCCCATCATTGACGGATTTCACCTCACTCGAGTCCTTATGGGCGGTGGCAGTAGCCTGAACTTGCTTTATCAGGATACAGTGCGAAAAATGGGTATCGATCCCTCGAGGGTCAAACCCAGCAAAACCACCTTTAAAGGCGTCATCCCAGGTGTAGAGGCCCATTGCACACGCTCAATCACACTGGAAGTGATCTTCAGATCACCGGATAACTTCCGAAGCGAAGAGTTAATCTTCGACATCGTCCCGTTCCGCAGTGGCTATCATGCACTGCTCGGACGGACAGCATTTGCACAATTCAACGCAGTGCCACATTACGCATACCTCAAGCTCAAGATGCCAGGACCTCGTGGGGTCATAACAGTAAATGGAAACACAGAACGCTCGCTCCGTATGGAAGAGCACACTGCGGCCCTTGCAGCAGAAGCACAAAGCAGCCTGTTCAGGCAGACCACTCATTCGGCGTCACGACCCCCGGACACCTTCAAGTGAGTCTGGAACAAGCTGCAACAGGATCGCCTCGCACGATCAGAGCTCGCCTAGCAATTCGGCCCCCGTCCCAGTCCCAGTGAAGCGACGAAACCCGTGCCGCGCGTACATAAGTACGCATTGAAAATACCATGGACATAGGTGGGGGCACAATCAGGACACATCCCGCATTGTGGCTTAACCACACTAGGGGTTGTATACCTTTGACATTCCTTTTCTCTTTTAGGTCCTAACTCTTTGGAAGCCCTTTCCGGCAGTACGATTGCCGGACACATTCCGGAAGCAACAACCAAGGCAGCAAGAAGCTAAGATGAACACGGGAACCGCCAGGTGGTCTCTAGTAATACTTGATATACCCGCTTTTCACTATTTATGCATAGCTTGCCCTAGGATAGGACATTTTGAATTGTCCTACTTAATGCTTATTGCACTACTTGTACCAAGTACGCTTCGAAGTATCATTTAAATGACAATGCATATCATTAATTTGTCATTGCATTATTTAAGTTTTTCTCTTTCTCTTATATGTCCATTTACGACAGTCCGCACCCGCACGTGCGGGTACGGTCGGTTCGCCAGGGGTCCTTGTTTACCCCATAATACGGCGCAAGAAGTCCGAATACTTTCGATAGTGCGACACCCTGAACTTATACCATTATATGCATCAGCTCTGAATCATGTCTTTGGTCAGATGTTGGGTCGCCCGGCTCCCATGCTTTGGTACCTTACGTTCCGCTATATCGGCTAAGGTAGCGGTGGGAGAACTACTGAGATTGTGTCCCGGTTCTTCCGGACGAGGACCTCAGTAGAGAAAGCCAAAAACTGACTATCATGATAAGGCGAGAGACTGGTCGCTGTTTGAGAGGTCTCAAGTCCTTAAAGACTTTTTCGCTTCGGTCTAGGAGTCGGCCTTGTCCGGCTTAGGCATATATAGTGCCCCAAATTCGGCCCTCCGAATACCAGGGGCTTTGCCAAAAATTTAAAACCATAGACTTCTATGGCTAAGTGAGAGTGATAAAGCATTATAGTCTGATTGCCTGGTTCGTTGCACTGAACACCTCCCTTGAAGGACCCAGAATCGGGGTAAAGAGTGTTCAGGTTTATCCCGAACACCCCAGTACTAGTTACATGGAGGTAGAAGCCGACGACTGGCCAACTCTCAGATTTTATAAACGGCCGCACGGAAGGTAATATTTTAAATTAAGAAAGCGTCGCATGGCGCAAACAAACTAGTTTCATATTACAGGATCACATGGGCATATTCATTCAAAAATTACATCCTTGGCACACTCATCTGCCACTAAGCGGGAACCCTTCAGGACACTCTCATAGTAATTCTTGGAGTAGCGATGCTCCTTGCCCTCCGGCGGCCCCTCCTTCACCAGCTTCACGGCATCCAGCTTCGCCCAGTGCACCTTTGCCCGGGCAAAAGCCCGGCGTGCACCTTCGATGCAGACGGACCGCTTGATGATTTCAAGCCGTGGGCAGGCTTCCACAAGCCGCCTCACCAAACCGAAGTAGCTGCCGCATAGGGGCTCGCCTGGCCACATCCGGACTATAAGGCCCCTCATGGCCTGTTCGGCCGCCTTGTGAAGTTCAACCAATTGCTTCAGCTGGTCACTCAAGGGCACGGGCTGTTCAGTCCCAGTATACTGAGACCAGAACAACTTCTCCGCCGAGCTCCCCTCCTCAGCCCGGTAAAACTCCGCGGCATCTAGTACACTGCGGGGAAGATCTGCAAACGCTCCTGGAGAGCTCCGAACTCGGGTAAGAAAAAGGAAAGTCTCCTTCACGTGCTTGCTTTGCATAAAGAATGCCTTACCCGCTGCTATCTTCTTCACCGCGTCAATCTCCTGGAGGGCCTTGTGGGCTTTGGCCTTGGCGCTCCGGATGCTTTCAAGCGCCTACGCGAGCTCGGACTCTCACGTCTTAGAGTCAACCTCCAAGGACTCGTGCTTTTTGGCGAGAGCCTCGAGCTCTAGCTGCACCTCGCCTACTCGGGCTTCTTGTTTCTCCCGTTCAATGCGTTATTTGGCCACTTTGTCTTTGGCCTCGAACAACGCCTTCCTCAGGGTCGCCACCTCGGTCGTGTCCCCTGAAAAATCCATGATGATCCTATTACTTTACACCCGAACTTCTGTTTAGCGATATAGACAGGGGTATTTCTTACCTTTGCTCTCTCCGAGCTGCCTCTTGGTAAGGTCGAGCTCGTCCTCAGACCGCTTCAGGTCCTGCTTCAGCGCAGAGATCTCCGCAGTACGTGCGGCAGCGGCCAGCAGTGAAGCCTACACATACACATAGACATAATCTAATTAGACTCATGAGTCATCATTTCATCCTCTATTCGACTTTTCTTCGCGAACGCCGAACAGGGCATCAGGGGCTACTATCTATGCGGTAATATTTTCTTATATTTTGATTGCTTACCTCAAAGCCTGTTAGGAGGCTGGCGCAAGCTTTGGTCAATCCGTTTTTGGCGGACTGAACCTTCTCGATCACCGCACTCATGATAGTGCAGTGCACTTCTTCGATGGAAGCGCTGCGAAGCGCTTCCAGCAGGTTGTCCGGTGCCTATGGTTGGACAGAGGACACCAGCACGGATGGTTGGCCCCCTCGACGGGGGACCTCCTGCCGGAGTCCGGAACAATCGAAGGTTCCGGTGCAGTGTCCGGCTGGGGCCCAAACTCGAAGCCCGTAGGAGCCTCGTTCCCTTGGTACCCAGGGTCCGGGAAGTCGCCGCGAGGCACACCCAGGACCACCTCCCCTTGGCTTTGTGCCTTTTGAGACAACACCTCGGCGTTGTCCGTAGGGCGAGGGGTGTAAGCCGTCGGAGGAGAACCGCTGTTCATATCCGACGAGTCCAAAGAGCCGCTCGACGAGGGTACGTCGAGATGAGCTCGGGACGGACTGCATAATCATGTTCGGCATGAGGAGAGGCAGTGCAATAAAACATACCATGAAGTACTATGGTTTCCAGACACTTACGACTTCGCCAGGGGCTTGTCCCTGGGTAGCCACTCGTCGCCGCTGTCGGCGGCCGTCGTGGCACAGTCCAGAGGGAGGGAGGGTCCTTCCCTTCTTGTATCCTTCGGCCTCCCCGGATGGGTCGGCCTTCCTTTTCTTGTCTCCCCCAGCTGGGGGGGAGAACTTTTCTCCTCCTCCTCCTTGTTTCCGTGGGAGGACTGCACGTCGGAGTCATCAGACGATGAGTCCGATACAACCTTGCACCGGAGACCCTTTCGGGTCCCCGTGGCCTTCTTCTTGGCCTTCTTTGCCGGCACCTCGTAAGGTGCCGGAGTCAGCATCTTCGTTAGAAGAGCTTCTGCCGGATCTTCGGGCACGGGGGCTAGAGAAGCAAGCTGCTCCGTTGTCTCTATCCAGTCCTGTTAATGACATGGAAGCTTAGATCTAGCACATAACTAAACTGGCGCAAATAAATATCCTAAGACATATAAAAGCCTACCGGATTGGCGCGGCGCTTTGCGCTGAGTCCACGGTCCTCGTGAGGGAGGGAGGAATCTCGGCGCTCTTGAACGGCACCCTCCATACATCCTCGTGCGTCGTGTCATAGAGCTCATGCAGCGTCTGGTGCTTGGCCGAGTCGAACTCCCACAAATTAAATGCCATTCTTTGGCACGGAAGGATCTGGCGGAAGAGCATAACCTGGACCACATTGACAAGCATGATTTTTCTGCTTGTCGTGTTCTGAATGCAGGTCTGGAGTCTGGTCGACTCTACTGAAGAGCCCCAGGACAGGCCCTTCTTTTTCCAGGAGGTGAGCCGCATGGGGATTCCGGATTGAAATTTGGGGGCCGCCACCCAGTTGGAGTTGCGCGGCTCGGTGATGTAGAACCACCCCGATTGCCACCCCTTAATGGTATTCACGTACGTGCCCTTGAGCTAGGTGACATTAGGCATCTTGCCCACCATGGCGCCTCCGCGCTCTGCTTGCTGGCCTCCCACCACCTTCGGTTTGACGTAGAAAGTTTTCAGCCATAGGCCGAAGTGGGGTCTGATGCGGAGGAAGGCCTCGCACACGAGGATAAATGCCGAGATGTTGAGGATGAAATTGGGGGCCAGATCATGAAAATCCAGCCCATAGTAGAACACGAGCCCACGGACAAACGGGTGGAGAGGAAATCCTAGTCCGCGGAAAAATGGGTAAGAAAAACTACCCTCTCATGGGGTTCGGGCGTTGGGACGATCTGCCCCGCATTTGGCAGCCGGTGCGCAATATCCGCAGACAGGTATCCGGCTTCCCGTAACTTTTTGATGTTCTCCTCCGTGACAGAGGAGACCATCCACTTGCCTCCTGCTCTGGACATGCTTGGAGTGGTTTGAGAAGAAAAATGCGAGCCTGGGCGCTAGAGCTCAAGTGTGTGGGAATGGGTAGGCGAGAAGGAAGAAGGCGTGGGTGAAAAAAGTCAATCTTTGTCCCTTTATAAGGGCGGAAGAGGCGATGTGTCTCCCCACTTTCCTGGCAAAACCGCTTATTCCCCATGCGCCGTAATTGATGGCGCGGTTGGGTTACCCACATCCGTATTGATGAGAATCCCGTGATAAGGGGAACACGATCTCTGCTTTGACAAGACGTGTCAAGGAAACCACCTCGCGTTATGTCTGGAGCTGGTTAAGAAAAATGGTTCGAATAAAAACCGGGCCATGGCGTAATGTCATGCTGTCAAAACGTGTCAACAGATTAGATTTGTGGGAATATTATTCTCTCTACAGTGGTATGTGGAACTTATTTTGCAGGGTCGGACACTGTCCTTGTATTTAAACTCTTCCATGGTGTATTCGGAGGAGGAACCATCCTTGCAATGCCGAAGACAACACTACGCCGGACTCATCGTCATTGAAGCCTGGTTCAGGGGCTACTGAGGGAGTCCTGGATTAGGGGGTCTCCAGAAAGCTGGACTATATCCTTTGGCCGGACTGTTGGACTATGAAGATACGAGATTGAAGACTTTGTCCCGTGTCCGGATGGGACTCTACTTGGCGTGGAAGGCAAGCTAGGCAATACAGAAATGTATATCTCCTCCTTTGTAACCGACCTTTTGTAACCCTAGCCCCCTCCAGTGTCTATATAAACCGGATGGTTTTAGTCCGTAGGACAAGATACAATCATACCATAGGCTAGCTTCTAGGGTTTAGCCTCTTTGATCTCGTGGTAGATCAACTCTTCTAATACTCATATCATCAAGAACAATCAAGCATGACATAGGGTATTACCTCTATCAAGAGGGCCCGAACCTGGGTAACATCGTGTCCCCTGCCTCCTGTTACCATCCGCCTTAGTCGCACAGTTCGGGACCCCCTACCCTAGCTTCGCTGGTTTTGACACCGACAGCATGACTGCTATGTAAGATGCTTGCACTAGGTACCGTGCCGATGCCATTGGTGAGATGGTTCGGATAGGGGAGAGCACATGCTTGAAGAGCCCTGTGAGATTTTCCCCCGCCATGGTGCGGGTGTTTGGAGAAGAATATCCGAGAGAGCCACATGTGCAAGAGACAGAAAAATTGATGGCTATTGGAGCGACATGAGGCTTTTCAGGTATGCTTGGGTCAATTGATTGCATGCATTGGTAATAGAAGAACTTCCCCAAAGGTCTGTGCGAGATGTGCCAAGGTTACGTATTATATTCGAAGCAATGGCGTCAAAGGACTTGTGGATTTTGCGTGCTTTCTTTAGCTTGTCTAGTTCTCACAAGAACGTGAATGTGCTCCAACGATCTCTCATGTTCAGGAGACTTTACAATGAGAAAGTGTCGCCTTGCAAATATAGTGACAACGGGAAGGACTACAACATGGGCTAGTACCTTGCAGATGATATCTATTCTAAGTAAGCGGCAATTTCGAAGACAAGATCCGATCCCCATGGCAACAAACAAAGCTAGGAAGGATGTGGAGAGGGCATTCACTGTGCTCCAAGCTCGCTGGGGAATTGTTCGTGGAGCTGCAATGATGTGGGAATAAGAGATTTTGTGGCAGCCGGTGACATGTTGTGTCATTTTGGACAATATGATTGTCGAGGACGAGTGTGAAGGGGCAGCCCGAACCCATGATTTCGAGAAGCCTGAAGAATAGGCCCACATCCTGGATAAAAAATGCATATCCAATTATGAATTTTCTACAGATGCATCAGAATCTTCAAGACGACTAGGTGCATGTGCAGCTAGTCAATGATATTGTGGAGCATATGTGGACCCATGATGAAAACCATGGAGGAAACCAAGGGTTTTAATGTTTGAATTGCGCACTTCAAATAAATTTTATATTTGAACCATGTATTTCATGTATGAACTATGTTTAGATTGCAGAACTACTCAATGATCTTGTGATATTCATGTGTATGCCCGACATGCTCGGAATTGCATGGATTTGTCGATTTAGATATGACGAGCGTGCATGTTTGAGGGGACTTTTGAGGGGCTATTTGGTTCTATCCACATACGTTTAGGGGGGCCATTTGCTAAGTTTGTCTATAGATGCTCTAAGGCTATATCTGATGTGGCGCCAACTTTAACAAAAAATGTTAATTTATAGAATCATTGAGTTTACTCTCCGATCTATAGCAGCGCTTTTCAACCATTGAAGAAATCCACAACAAAAATAAACAATGCTATCAGGGCATCTCCAACGCGAACCCCTAAACCGCCCGTAATCGTCTGGACCAAGCAGACGAGATGCAATTTGCCATCCAGCGTGTTACCACATCGGTTTGTGGAGCGGTCTGGATGTCTATTTCCCTTCAAGAAGAAAGCAACCCAAGGGGCTTTGGAGGCATCTGGACCGCTGCCACACATGCGTCCGCCACCCCGGTCCCATCCAAAAAACCCTCCCGTGCGAATACCCTCTCGACGCGAAGCGGTTGCCGCACATTCAGGCCGGTTAGCGCCCTTAAGAGCGGACATGCACTGGTACAACGAGGTGCTATACAAACGGTTTTTAACCCCTTTCCGCGACAACATTTGGAACCGTCGTCGAGTGAGTGTGTGCGATTGGGGGAGGGGGGTCCTTCCCACACGACTCAAAAACTGTCAGGGATAGGCCCTCCTGGCTCACACGCTCCGCAAAATGAGGTCGTGTGCAATGGGCGAGCGATCAAATATGATTATACGTACAGTTGTGCTAAAAAATACAATTATACATGTCAAATCGTTTCCGGTCGTAAGTACATCCCACACAGTCAGTACCGGCTAAACATTTTTGTTCGTATATACATTCCACATAGTCAATCCAAGGAATACGTTTTTGTTAGTATGTACATCCTACACAGTTAATCCAAGAAGTACATTTTTGTTCGTATATACATCCCACACAGTCACTCCAAGAAAAACATTCCCTTCGCAGGGACATCACACGCAATTTTCCCCATTAAATCATTTGTGATAGCGTTGCCATCGCAGACGATATGAACAATTTTATCATTTGCATTACTGAATCCATCACCCAAGTTGCGTAGAAAAAACTGTGTGGCAAATACTGTTCATCACACACACTTTTTATGTGGTAAACGTTTGCGCAAGGTGGCCTAACGCAAACAATTTTCAAGAGGATGTCGTGTCTGATTGTTCTTTGATCCAACACTGAGGTCATCGCCCATGGTGTTTCCTCAATAACCGTTTGCAATAGAAAAACCCAATTAGCATGCTAATTGCCCTATTATTAATAATCCATTTATTAATCTAATTGAAATTTCATATTAAGCACACAATATATTACATTTCCATATTAATAAAGTAGGATTTCATAAATGAAATACATCAGAGTACAACATCATATAGCTTCACGAGTCAGCTACCCCATTACACAACTGCACCATCACCAAGTTTCACATGCAACATATGTAACCTTTCGAAATTAGCATCATAGATGGTACATAGACAGATGGATCTCATCTGGAAAACTGCTGAAGCGGAAGGCGAATATTGAGCCTTATTGATGTTGAAGGTCTTTGCAACTTTAGGCGAGTGCATGTGGATGATTGACCATCCATCTTTCGTACACTTCAGGAACACTTCAATATTAAACCGTGGGTGTTGTATGAATACCTTCCTCGCCTCTTGACCATACATGTGCTTTGAGAACTGCTTTCAAAAGGCCTGAAAACAAGGATATGCAAAAATATCTTCTCTAGATTCGAACGGCGCAAAGGAATTAAAAAGACAAGGTATAACAGTTAGTACCATCTTGTAGTGAACTAATGTCTTGTTCATTGTGCAGACAAAGATCTTGTTTTTTGTTGTTGCTAATTTCTTTATCATAACAATCTTTCTGAGTTTCTTGACTTGACTGATATTCATGGACAACTCATTTCCACATATGCAAAAAGGGTCAAACAGTGGGTCAAAACCTCTGACAGCAGGACCTACATGTGCAAGACCAAATTGTTAAAAACCTAATATTTAAAAACAAGAAGTGGAAACGTGTGTTATTAGCTGCAATAAGCCTAATATTTAAAAACAAGCAAACATAGGCATTCAAACTTGTATTGTGCTGGTCTAAGTACACTAGTTATTGGCCCTGTTTGGATCCATGGGTTAGAGTTAGTTTGAGCTAGTTTGGGCTCAAATAGCCCTAAAGTATCGAAACATGAGGGCTAGTTTGAGCTAGTTGCGTCTACCCCACGCACAACAACTATCCCACCCAATAGGTGCTGATTGGGGCTAGTTCTCATAGTGCATTTATTGTCAATCTAACACTGTCATCCAAACACCTCTTTGGCTAGAGTTAGTTCATGGTTAGTCATTGTTGAGTATCATTGTTATTTAGGAAACGTAGGATAGCGTAGGATTTATTCTACCTTGACTTGTACTCCAAGGTGACCATGTACTCCTATATATATGCCCATGTGGCTCAAGCAATACAATCAACTATTCCACCGATCTCTCTCTCCGTTTTAACTGTCATGAGCTAGAAACTAACTCTAACCTCTAGGTAAGTTAGAGTATCCAAATAGTGCCATTGGTAAATCAAATGGAAAGGCGTGTTAAATACTCCCTCCAGTCCTTTTTACTTTGCATTTTAGAATTGTCTAGAGTCAAACTTCATAAAGTTTGACCTTATTTGTATGAAAAAATATCAACATCTACCATGCTAAAGTTATACGATATGAAAATTTAAGTCATGAAACATGTATTGATGTTGATTTCATATTGTGAATGTTGGTATTTTTTTATAAAGTTGGTCAAACTTTACGAGGCTTGACTTTAGACAAATCTTATATGCGAACTTAAAATATTCGAAGGGAGTACAACATGCTTAACAACAACCAAATATAGTCATTCACAGAGCTATTGTTAAAATTGGTATTGATGAAATTGAACTGCACAGTTCATACTTGCACATATAGAACATCACATTGATAATAGCTGAAATAAACAAGGCATACTATGAACAACCAAAGATGGCAATTGAAACTAGACATATGCTAACTACAAACAACCGAACAACCAAAAACCGTAGAAATAAGCAAGGCGTAAGACTACTGACAATGGGACTAACATAGGTGGTAACATCACACATATTTAGACAAAATAAATGATGTGGCAAGTAATTAATGAAGAAATAGAGTGATGTGGTAACATAGCTATTACTAGTAGTATGACTAACATCACACACACTGGTACGCATCGGTGCTATACAAATGGTTTTTAACCCCTTTTCGCGACGGCATTTGGAACGGTCGCCAAGTGAGTGTGGGTGATAGGGGGGTTCTTCCCACACAACCTAGAAATCGTCGGGGATAGGCCCTCCTGGGACATTGTGACGCCCCCGATTCAATCATGCACTAATCATATACGCCAGCGTGTACGATCAAGATGAGGGACTCACGGAAAGATATCACAACACAACTCTACAAATAAAATAAGTCATACAAGCATCATATTACAAGCCAGAGGCCTCGAGGGCTCGAATACAAGAGCTCGATCATAGACGAGTCAGCGGAAGCAACAATACCTGAGTACAGACATAAGTTAAACAAGTTTTCCTTAAGAAGGCTAGCACAAACTGGGATACAGATCGAAAGAGGCGCATGCCTCCTGCCTGGGATCCTCCTAAACTACTCCTGGTCATCGTCATCGTCCTGCACGTAGTAGTAGGCACCTCCAGTGTAGTAGGAGTCGTCGTCGATGGTGGCGTCTGGCTCCTGGACTCCATCGTCTGGTCGCAACAATCGAATATAGAAAGGGGGAAAAGGGGGGAGCAAAGCAACCGTGAGTACTCATCCAAAGTACTCGCAAGCAAGGAGCTACACTACATATGCACTGGTATCAATGAATGCGGGTAGTATATGTGGACTGAACTACAGAATGGCGGAATAAGAGGGGGATAGCTAGTCCTGTCGAAGACTACGCTTCTGGCCGCCTCCATCTTGCAACATGTAGAAGAGAGTAGATGGTAAGTTCACCAAGTATCATCGCATAGCATAATCCTACCCGGCGATCCTCCCCTCGTCGCCCTATGAGAGAGCGATCACTGGTTGTATCTAGCACTTGGAAGGCTGTATTTTATTAAGTATCCGCTTCTAGTTGTCATAAGTTCAAGGTACAACTCCGGGTCATCCTTTTATCGAGGGACACGTCTATTCGAATAGATCAACTTCCCTTTAGGGGTGCACCACATTTCCCAACACGCTCGATCCCCTTTGTTCGGACACACTTTTCTGGGTCATGCTCAGCCTCGGAAGATCAACACGTCGCAACTCCACCTAGGAACAACAGAGAGGTTAGCACGCCGGTCTAAATCCTATGGCGCAGGGGTCTGGGCCCATCGCCCATCGCAAACTTGCATGTTGCGTATGCGGCCGGTGAGCAGACCTAGCAACCTCCATTACAAAGGAAGTTGCGCTACGCAATCCAACCCGGCGCGCGACGCTTAGTCGCTGACGTCACGAAGGCTTCGGCTGATACGACGACGTCGAGTGCCCATAACTGTTCCAGCGTAGTTGGTTAGTGCGTATAGGCCAGTGGCCAGACTCAGATCAAATACCAAGATCTCGTTAAGCGTTTTATTTTGAAGTAACCGCGGACGCCGACCAGGGCCAAGCCCACCTGTCTCCTAGGTGGTCTCAACCCGCCCTGTTGCTCCGCCACAAAGTAACAGTCAGGGGCCATCGGGAACCCAGGCCCACCACTACCTGGGTGGAACCACCTGCCCCTTCAGCCCCCAACATCGGTATCACTTGCGGGTACTCTACGAGCCGACCCGACTTTAGTCACAACATGTATTATGTGTTATATGTATAGTATATACCCGTGATCAACACCCGACGTGATCACGGCCCGATAGTATAGCATGGCAGACTGACAAGAATGTAGGGCCACTGATGATAAACTAGCATCCTATACTAAGCATTTAGGATTGTAGGTAAGGTATGAACGGCTGTAGCAACAATGACAGGGTATGCATCAGAATAGGATTAACGGAAAGCAGTAACATGCTACAGTACTCTAATGCAAGAAGTAGAGAGAGAATAGGCGATATCTGGTGATCAAGGGGGGGGGGGCTTGCCTGGTTGCTCTAGCAAGTAGGGGATATCGTAAACAACGTAGGGGGGGGCTTGCCTGGTTGCTCTAGAAGTAGAGAGAGAATAGGCGATATCGTAAACAACGTAGTCGACCAGGGCTCCAGCAGTGTCGTCAGTCTCGTAGTCTACCGGAGAGAAGAGGGGGAAGAAACAACGAATACAATGCAAACAGATGCATATCGATGCATGACATGACAAGTAGCGGTGCTAGGTGTGCCCTAACGCAGTAGGAGGTGATACCGGCGAAGGGGGCAACAACCGGGAAAATATCCCCGGTGTTTCGCGTTTTCGGACAGATGAGTCGGAGGGGGAAAGTTGCGTGTTTGATATTCTAGGGATGTGCGGCGGACGAACGGGCCACGTATTCGGATTCATCTCGTCGTTCTGAGAAACTTTCATGTACAAAGTATTTTCATTCGAGTTACGGATTATTTTATATGATTTTCTAAAGTTTAATTGATTTCCTAAATTTATTTACTTATTTAAATCCAACATTATCCAGAACAGTGAATGATGACACAAGCATGACATGAGAGTGATGTCAGCAGGTCAACTCGTCGGTTGACCAGTCAAACCAGATAGGTGGGTCCAGTGGGACCCATATGTCATTGTCAGGGGCACTAACAGGGGGGTTTAGACTAACTAAATGGGTTAATTAGTGGGTGGGACCCAGTAGTCAGTGAGAGATTAAGGTTTTAATTAACCAATTTAATTAATTAGTAAATCATCTAGTTATTTTTATGCGTTTATGGCATGGGCTCCGCACGTCAGTGCCACTGGGCTGCACAGTTAGCAGTTGACTAGGTCAACCCAGTCAATTGGGCTACCAGGGCCCACTGGCCAGTGTCTCATGGGTGGGGCCCGCCTAGCCACGTCGGCGGACGGTGCCGGAGCGACGCCGGTGAGTCAAAACGTGGCGGCGCAGCTCAGGAGGTGGTTGAAAAATACCTACAGGGCACCGTTTTGATCGCGGCCGGGCGCGTTATGAAAGTGCAACTATCCCTAGGTGGTTTTGGTAATTCCTAACAACATATAGCTCATTGACCTAATGCTATTTCAAGATTATTATTTTAGGAAAGCTCAATGATTGGCATGGCATGGATGAGAAGTGGACCCCTCAAAATGCTAAGGACAAAAGGATTGGCTCAAGCTCAAAGCTCAAGACTCTACATTTTCTATTTTAGTGATCCAATATCACATTGAGTCTATAGGAAAAGCCAATACTATCAAGCATGGATGAGGTGTTGCTTAATGAGGCTCTTTCTCAAAATGCTTAGTGATATGCTCCAAAGCCCTCAACTACTTTCTCACATCCACATATGACCTAAACCAAAAGTCAAACTCGGCCCCACCGATTCTTTCTATCCGGAGCCACCGAGTTCAGATGTCATAGCCACTGCCACAAACCCTAGGAAAATCGGTCTCACCGATAGGGATCTCGGTCTCACCGAGATGGGATTGTAATCTCTCTATTTCCCTTCGTAACGTTTCGGTCCCACCGAGATGAGCGATCGGTCCCACCGAGATTGCAACGTAAACTCTCTTTTTCCCTTTCGTAACATATCGGTCTCACCAAAATGAGCGCATCGGTCCCACCGAGTTTACCTGACCAACTCTCTGGTTAGCTTATTACCAAAATCGGTCTCACCGAGTTTGTGTAATCGGTCTCACCGAGATTACGTTATGCCCTAACCCTAACCATATCGGTCCTACCGAGTTGCATGTCGGTCCCATCGAAAATCCTAACGGTCACTAGATTTGTTGAATCGGTCCGACCGAGTTTATTAATTCGGTCCCACCGAGATTGGCAAGTTGTGTGTAATGGTTAGATTTTGTGTGGAGGCTATATATACCCCTCCACCTCCTCTTCATTCGTGGAGAGAGCCATCAGAACGAACCTACACTTCCAACTTACTTTTTCTGAGAGAGAACCACCTACACTTGTGTTGAGGCCAAGATATTCCATTCCTAGCATATTAATCTTGATCTCTAGCCTTCCCCAAGTTGCTTTCCACTCAAATCTTCTTTCTACCAAATCCAATCCTATAAGAGAGATTTGAGTGTTGGGGAGACTATCATTCGAAGCACAAGAGTAAGGAGTTCATCACCAACACACCATTTGTTGCTTCTTGGAGAGTGGTGTCTCCTAGATTGGCTAGGTGTCACTTGGGAGCCTCCGACAATATTGTGGAGTTGAACCAAGGAGTTTGTAAGGGCAAGGAGATCACCTACTTCGTGAAGATCTACCGCTACCGAGGCAAGTCCTTCGTGGGCGACGACCATGGTGGGATAGACAAGGTTGCTTCTTCATGGACCCTTCGTGGGTGGAGCCCTCCGTGGACTCGCGCAACCGTTACCCTTCATGGGTTGAAGTCTCCATCAACGTGGATGTACGATAGCACCACCTATCGGAACCACAACAAAAACATCCGTGTTTCCTATTGCGTTTGAATCCTCCAAAACCTTCCCTTTACATTCCAGCAAGTTGCATGCTTTACTTTCCGCTGCTCATATACTCTTCACATGCTTGCTTGAATTGTGTTAAGATTGTTTGACTTGTCCAAAGTTGCTAAAATCTGCCAAGAACTAAAATTGGGAAAAGGATAAGTTTTATTTCGTCAAGTAGTCTTAATCACCCCCCTGTAGACATACTTTCGATCCTACAAGTGGTATCAGAGCCTTAGTCTCCATTTGCTTTGATTTCCATAGCTTTTGGTAGTCATAGCCTTGGTTTCACAACCTAGGAGAGTATGGCGTCTAGCGAGGGAAATTACCATCGTATATGTCCTTACTTTGATGGTACTAATTTTGCTAGTTGGAAGCATAAGATGAAAATGCATATTCTTGGACATAACCCCGCCGTATGGGCTATTGTGTGTATTGGCTTGCAAGGTGAATTCTTCGATGGGAGAGAACCGAACCGTGAAGCTACCATGGAAGAGTTGAAGATGCTGCAATACAATGCTCAACCTTGTGATATCCTCTTCAACGGACTGTGCCCCGAAGAATTCAACAAAATCAGCCGTCTTGAGAATTCAAAGGAAATTTGGGATACTTTGATTGATATGCACGAAGGTACCGACTCCGTCAAGGAATCCAAGTTGGATGTGCTTCAAAGTCAACTTGACAAGTTCAAAATGAAGGATGGTGATGGTGTCACAGAAATGTACTCTAGGCTTGCTCTTATCACAAATGAGATCTCCGGCTTAGGAAGTGAAGAGATGACCGAAAAATTCATCATCAAGAAGATCCTAAGAGCTTTGGATGGAAAATATGATACCGTATGCACATTGATCCAAATGATGCCCAATTACAAAGACCTCAAGCCAACAGAAATCATTGGAAGAATTCTTGCTCACGAGATGTCACTCGAGGATAAGGAGGAGCTCCATAACAAGTCAAGTGGTGCTTACAAAGCCTCATGTGAAGCTCCCACATCATCAAGTGATAAGCAAAACTTCAATGAAGAATTGAGCCTAATGGTGAAGAACTTCAACAAGTTCTACAAGAGTAGAAGCAAAGAGAGAAGTTCCAAGTCAAGGTCCTACAATGACAAAAGATATTCTAGTCGAGAGCGAAATTGCTACATTTGTGGAAGACCCGGACACTATTCCAATGAGTGTACGACACCCTACAAGAGAAGATAAGATTATCAAAAAATAAGAAGTAGAAGAGAAGAATCACCATCAAGAGAGAGAAGGAGTAGAGATGATCGTTATGAACGAAGAACATCCCGGAGAAGCAAGTATTTGGAAAGGAAGGACAAGTAATCAAGGAGCTACACAAAACGAAGACATCAAGCTCATGTTGGTGAATGGGTATCCGGCTCCGACTCCGACAATCACTCCGAGAGAAGCTATCACTCTGACTCCGAATATACTCAAGATGAAGGTGTTGCCGGTCTAGCACTTGTGTCAACCAACTCCTATGACATATTTGATTCACCAAATGAAGGACTTGGAAGATGCTTCATGGCTAAAGGCCCAAAGGTATCACACCCCGAGTATGTTGATTTCAATAGTGATGAAGATGACTTGTTAGGTGATGATGATTTACTTGTTGACAACTCTAGTGATGAATACTATGATGAAACGTCAATTAATCATGCTAATCAAGATAAAACGAATGACAATGATAAGGAGAAGATTGAGTTTCTAACAAAAGAACTAAACACTCTTAAGTTAGCTCATGAAACTGTCTTAGGAGATCATCGAGAACTTTAAAGGACTCATATGAAATTACATTTTGAAAATCTCAACCTTGAGCAAGAGCATGAGTTCTTAAAGGCAATCAATGATGATCTACGCAAGAAAAGTTCTTCTTACATTGCCAAACGTTTACTCTTATCCACTTACATGCCTCAAGTCAAGTCTAGTAACAAGAACAAGAAAGATTCTTCCTCTAGTAGTAACAATAATCATGCTAAATCCAATGTTGTTTCTTCTAGTAGTTCTCTTGATTCCACTAATGATTCTCTTAGCCAAGTTACACTTGAGCAAGAAAATAGCTTATTGAAGGGAATTATAGAGAAATGTGTTTACAAGAGCCTTGCCAGGAGTAAGCAATTCGAGGAAATTGTACGCAAGCAAGGAAGGCACCGGAAGAACTAAGGTGCTGGTTTTGAACGAAAGTTCAATGCCAATGGAGTTGAGTGGGAAGAAGATCAATACCCCAAGACGAAGTTTGTTCCTCAACAAAAGAATTATGATCCTACTTCCTTCAAAGGGACACAAGCTCAAGATGATCTTCCACCACAAGACCACGAGCAAAAAGGAAAGGATAAGCTTCAAGAGGAAATTGATGCATTTGAAGAAGCACCCAAGGCCTTGGTTAAGTGGGTTCCCAAGACTACATCAAGTTCTACTTCATCAAGTACGACTACAACTTCAAGGATTCCCATCAAGATGACGTGGATCCCGAAGAAGAAGAACTAGAGAGTTCCTGAGGGTGACTCCGCCAACATACTTCACTCTTATCATTTTGGCAAGAACAAGTGCAATCAACTTCCACATCTTGCACTAGTTCAAGGAGTCACAAACCCTCTTGATGGTAAGACAAGGGACAAGGTAACCTAATGCTTTCATAGACATCATCTTGTGTGTGCATCACTCTATGTCTATGGATATCCTTGTTTGTTCCTTATGGGACAAACCCGTGTAGGTATTGAAAGTGCAACTCACTCCAAATGATCTAAATCAACATTGAGCATCAACATCTTCAACACCTACATGAAGTCATCATCGACAAAACTCAAGGTTAGTTCATCCCTCTTACGGGGGATCTCACATCTAGGGGGAGCTTTACTCTAAGAATTGAGCTAAAGCAACTCTAATGGTGCGAACACAACAACGCTTTATGTAAAAGTGGTAACCCCACTTGTGCTTAAACGATGAGTATGACCTATGATCAAATGTTCTCATTTGACTCCTAAGTCAATATACTCATATATAGATGACCTAGTCATCGCCAATTGCTTGATAGATGCTAGAATTGGTTGTGCATGCTTTGCCACATATTTCATTTGCCATTTTATTGTGTGAGCATGTTGGTTGCATAATTTACTCATTCGAGGACATCCACTTGTTGTTTTGATTGTTTGGTTCCTTTTCTTTTGCCAAGTGGATGGACAGGAATGCCTAAGAACCTTCTCTAGCTATCTATGCTTTTCTTGTCTCAAACTCCATTCATGCTACATCACAAAGTTTGATCAAGTCAGATTCGAACCACTCTGTGTGAGGAGCACTCGGAGTCCCCGATTCATCATAGACTTAAACTTCCAAAACTTCTTTGTGTGTTTCGGTCTGACCGATTCATCCATTTAGGTGATACCGAGATCACTAAGTCGATCTAGGTTTTGAATCTCTGTGCAACCGATTTGAACTTTTCGGTCACACCAAGTTGCAGTAACTGCTTGCAGTTATGCATCTCGGTGCCACCGAGTTGTTCCACTCAGTCACACCGACAGGGTCAGGCTATATATATCCCCGGGCCAAAATTTGGAAAATTCTCCGAACCCCTTCGCCCGCGCTCAGCCTGCTCTGCCTCCCTGGGTCTCCGGATTGTCCTCCTCATCGCCAGCTGCCTCCCGCCGCTGGTCTCCGCTGCCGTCAACGGAAATCATCTCCGCCGTTGCCGCCATAACAGGTCCATCGCCGCACTTAGGGTATGGACTTGATCCTTGTGCTAATATCACTCCGATTCCTAGCACATTGCTTTGCCATGTATCTTGCCACGATTGAGATCACTCTATCCAGCGAAATCACTCCGTAGTTTAGTTGTGGATTGAAAATTTAGGGTTAGGTTTTCGCCAAAATCACCTCGGACCAACCGAGTTGTTGAAATCGGTTCCACCGATTTGGCTAAGGCCATTGCACATGTGATTCTCGGTCTGACCGAGAATTGCAAATTGGTGTGACCGAGTTCAATTCTTTGTGAAACCCTAGTAGTCTCGGTGCCACGGAACTGTGACTCGGTCTGACCGAGTTCACTAGTTTAGGTTCCAAAAGCTGCTTCGGTATCACCGAGTTTTCAAATCGGTAGATCCGAAATGCTTTATGTGGAAAACTAAAACTAAGTTTTTGACTCATTATTTTGCAAAAACCTCTGTACTTTATGATGCTCATCCAATCTATCTCATCTATATCTATTCACAGGGTCTACTATCAGTGTTTGCATCATGTCAGATCAGAGTGACAGTCAGAACAAGTCTGAGGAGCAAGTTCACACAAGTGAGGGCACTAGTCCCTCTAGCAGCTTTGATGAGGCAAGTTCACATAAGTCGCGCCATCCGAGAGCGAAGGGATGGACCCCGCCATTGAGGCCACACTCGCAGTGGCGATAGAGCCAGATATTGACTTCACCCCTTACGAGAGCTGTGTCGCCGAACCACTGGATTCATCTCCGGCCATGGAATCCGAGCCGCTCACATCCGTGCCCGTCGAGTCCGACTGGGCGCCGATCATGGAGTTCACCTCCGCGGATATCTTTTAGCACTCACCTTTCGGAGATGTGCTAAATTCATTAAGGTCTCTCTCCCTGTCAGGAGAACCTTGGCCAAACTATGTCCGGTTAGAATGGGATGCGGACGACGAAGAAATTCGCTGCCCACCCACCACCCACTTAGTCGCCACTGTCGACGACTTAACCGACATGCTCTACTTCGACTCCGAAGACTTCGACAGTATGGACGACGAAGCCGGAGACGAACAGGAACCACCGCCCTCAGGGCGTTGGACCGCCACCTCATCATATGATATATACATGGTGGACACCCCCAAAGAAGGCAATGACGATGAGACAGCGGAGGATGAACCCTCCAAGAAGCAACCCAAGCGTCAACGTCAGCGGTGCCGCTCTAAGTCCCGCCACAGCAAGAGCAGTGATACCGGCACAGGAGATAATAACACTCCGGATAGCGCCGAAGACAACAACAATCCCCTCCAGCATGGTGTAGAGCTAGAGGATGAACAAGCTAGCCCTCCAGAGCAGGCAGCAGACGGAGAACCGGAGGAGGACAATTACATGCCTCTCTCCGAAGACGAGGCGAGCCTTGACGACGACGAGTTTATCGTGCCTGAGGACCCCGTCGAGCAAGAGCGCTTCAAGCGCCGGCTTATGGCCACGGCAAATAGCCTAAAGAAAAAATGGAAACAGCTTCAAGCTGATCAAGACTTGCTAGCAGACAGGTGGACCAAAGTCCTGGCGGCCGAGGAGCATGAACTCGAGCGCCCATCCAAGAGTTACCCAAAATGCAGGTTGCTACCTCACCTCAAGCAGGAAGCATTGAAACCTCATTCACCAGTGTACGATGCGGCTGACCAGCCACTACGTAGCCGAGCCAGAGAGGCGTTTTCGCCTAAAGTTCAGACCGCACCCCGTCACCACTCAGTCAAAAATACTAAGGCCCGGGGCAACACAGAGGACCTGCGAGAGATCTTGGACAATAAGGCAAAAATCGCAAGGTCAATATACGGGACACGGACACGTGCGCCCACACGGGATGATGATCGTCGCATCGGATACTCCAAGAGTAAATCCGGCCGAGCCGAATACAGCAGACAAGACTCATACGAACTACGTCGGGATATAGCCCGGCACAGAGGTGCCGCACCCCCCCTATGCTTCACTGATGAAGTTATGAATCATGAATTCCCGGAGGGTTTCAAACCTGTAAATATCGATTCATACGATGGCAAAACAGATCCCGCTGTATGGATTGAGGACTTCCTCCTTCACATCCACATGGCTCGCGGTGATGATCTACATGCCATCAAGTACCTCCTACTAAAACTCAAAGGGCCAGCTCGGCATTGTCTGAATAGCTTCCCTGCAGATTCCGCCGGCAGTTGGGAGGATCTGGAAGACGCATTTCTTGACAACTTTCAGGGCACTTATGTGCGGCCACCGGATGCTGATGACTTGAGCCACATAACCCAGCAGCCAGGGGAATCGGCCAGACAATTCCAGACACTGTTCCTGACTAAGAAAAATCAAATTGTAGACTGTCCAGATGCAGAGGCCCTAGCGGCATTCAAGCATAACATCTGTGATGAGTGGCTCGCCCGCCACCTCGGCCAGGAGAAGCCGAAATCTATGGCAGCCCTCACGACACTCATGACCCTCTTTTGCGCAGGCGAGGACAGCTAGCTGGCTCGCAGCAACAACACATCGAGGAATCCGGATACCTCGGATACCAAAGATGTTAACGGTAGGCAGCGTCATAATAGACCAAAGCACCGCAATAACGGCTATAACACCGAAGATACGGCAGTCAATGCCGGATTCAGAGGCTCTAGATCCGGTCAGCGGAAAAAGCCAATTCAAAAAAATAATCCGGCTCCGTCCAGTCTGGATCGCATACTAGATCGCCCGTGTCAAATCCACGTCACCCCCGACAAGCTAGCCAATCACACCAACAGAGAATGCTGGTTGTTCAAGCAGGCCAACAAGTTAAATGCCGAGAACAAGGACAAGGGGCCGCATAGCGATGACGAGGAGGAGCCCCGGCCGCCGAACACAGGAGGACAGAAGGGCTTCCCCCCACAAGTGAAGACGGTGAACATGATATACGCAACCCACATTCCCAAGAGGGAGTGGAAGCGTGCACTAAGGGACATCTATGCAATGGAGCCCGTCGCCCCAAAGTTCAACCCATGGTCGGCTTGTCCGATCACCTTCGATCGCAGGGACCACCCCACTAGTACCCGTCATGGCGGACCCGCCGCACTGGTCCAAGACCCCATCATTGACGGATTTCACCTCATTCGAGTCCTTATGGACGGCGGCAGCAGCCTGAACCTGCTTTATCAGGATACAGTGCGAAAAATGGGTATCGATCCCTCGAGGATCAAACCCAGCAAAACCAACTTTAAAGGCGTCATCCCAGGTGTAGAGGCCCATTGCACAGGCTCAATCACACTGGAAGTGATCTTCGGATCACCGGATAACTTCCGAAGCGAAGAGTTAATCTTCGACATCGTCTCGTTCCGCAGTGGCTATCATGCACTGCTCGGACGGACAGCATTTGCGCAATTCAACGCAGTGCCGCATTACGCATACCTCAAGCTCAAGATGCCAGGATCTCGCGGGGTCATAACAGTAAATGGAAACACGGAATGCTCGCTCCGTACAGAAGAGCACACTGCTGCCCTAGCAGCAGAAGCACAAAGCAGCCTGTTCAGGCAGACCACTCATTCGGCATCACGGCCCCCGGACACCTTCAAGCGAGTCTGGAACAAGCTGCAACAGTATCGCCTGGCACGATCAGAGCTCGCCAAGCAATTCGGCCCCCGTCCCAGTCCGAGTGAAGCGATGAAATCCGTGCCGCACGTACATAACTACGCATTGAAAATACCATGGACATAGGCGGGGGCACAATCAGGACACGTCCCGCATTGTGGCTTAACCACACTAGGGGCTGTATATCTTTGACATTCCTTTTCTCTTTCAGGGCCTAACTCTTTGGAAGCCCTTTCCGGCAGTACGATTGCCGGACACATTCCAGAAGCAGCAACCAAGGCGGCAAGAAGCTAAGATGAACACGGGAACCGCCAGGTGGTCTCTAGTAATACTTGATATACCTGCTTTCCACTATTTATGCGTAGCTTGCCCTGGGATAGGACATTTCGAATTGTCCTACTTTATGCTTATTGCACTACTTGTACCAAGTACGCTTCGACGTATCATTTAAATAACAATGCATATCATTAATCTGTCATTGCATTATTTAAGTTTTTCTCTTTCTCTTATATGTCCATTTACGACAGTCCGCACCCACACGTGCGAGTATGGTCGGTTCGCCAGGGGTCCTCGTTTACCCCATAATACGGCACAAGAAGTCCGAACACTTTCGATAGTGTGGCACCCCGAACTTATAGCATTATATGCATCAGCTCCGAATCATATCTTTGGTCAAATGTTGGGTCGCCCGGCTCCCATGCTTTGGTACCTTACGTTCCGCTATATCGGCTAAGGTAGCGGTGGGAGAACTACTACGACTGTGTCCCAGTTCTTCCGGACGAGCACCTCAGTAGAGAAAGCCAAAAACTGACTATCCTGATAAGGCGAGAGACTGGTCGCTGTTCGAGAGGTCTCAAGTCCTTAAAGACTTTTTCCACTTCGGGCGAGGAGTCGGCCTTGTCCGGCTTAGGCGTGTATAGCGCCCCAAATTCGGCCCTCCGAATACCAGGGGCTTCACCAAAAATTTAAAATCATAGACTTCTATGGCTAAGTGAGAGTGATAAAGCATTATAGTCCGATTGCCTGGTTCGTTGCGCTGAACACCTCCCTTGAAGGACCCAAAATCGGGGTAAAGAGTGTTCAGGTTTATCCCGGACACCCCAGTACTAGTTACATGGGGATAGAAGCCGACGACTGGCCAACTCTCATATTTTATAAATGGCCGCACAGAAGTTAATATTTTAAATTAAGAAATCGTCGCATGGCGGAAACGAACTAGTTTCATATTACAGGATCACATGGGCATGTTCATTCAAAAATTACATCCTTGGCACACTCATCTGCCACTAAGCGGGAACCCTTCAGGACACTCTCATAGTAATTCTCGGAGCAGCGATGCTCCTTGCCCTTCGGCGGCCCCTCCTTCACCAGCTTCACGGCGTCCAGCTTCGCCTAGTGCACCTTCGCCCAGGCAAAAGCTCGGCGTGCACCTTTGATGCAGACGGACCGCTTGATGACTTCAAGACGTGGGTAGGCTTCCACAAGCCGCCTCACCAGACCGAAGTAGCTGCCGGACAGGGGCTCGCCAGGCCACATCCGGACTATAAGGCCCCTCATGGCCTGTTCGGCCGCCTTGTGAAGTTCGACAAACTGCTTCAGTTGGTCGCTCAAGGGCACGGGGTGTTTGGTCCCAGTATACTGAGACCAGAACAACTTCTCCGTAGAGCTCCCCTCCTCAGCCCGGTAACACTCCGCGGCATCTACTACACTGTGGGGAAGATCTGAAAACACTCCTGGAGAGCTCCGAACTCGGGTAAGAAAAAGGAAAAGTCTCCTTCACGTGCTTGCTTTGCATAAAGAATGCCTTACCCGCTGCTATCTTCTTCACCGCGCCAATCTCCTGGAGGACCTTGTGGGCTTCGGCCTTGGTGCTCCGGATGCTTTCAAGTGCCTGCGCGAGCTCGGACTCTTGCGTCTTAGAGTCAAGCTCCAAGGACTCGTGCTTTTTGGCGAGAGCCTCGAGCTCTTGCTACACCTCGCCTACTCGGGCTTCTTGTTTCTCCCGTTCAATGCATTCTTTGGCCGCTTTGTCTTTGGCCTCGGACAACGCCTTCCTCAGGGTCGCCACCTCGGTCGTGGCCCCTGACAAATCCATGATGATCCTATTACTTTACACCCGAACTTCTGTTTAGCTATATAGACAGGGGTATTTCTTACCTTTGCTCTCTTCGAGCTGCCTCTTGGTAAGGTCGAGCTCGTCCTCAGACCGCTTCAGGTCCTGCTTCAGCGCAGAGACCTCCGCAGTACGTGCGGGAGCGGCCAGCAGTGAAGCCTGCACATACACATAGACATAATCTAATTAGACTCCTGAGTCATCATTTGATCCTCTATTCGACTTTTCTTCGCGAACGCCGAATAGAGCATCAGGGGCTACTATCTATGTGGTAATATTTTCTTATATTTTGATTGCTTACCTCAAAGCCTGATAGGAGGCTGGCGCAAGCTTCGGTCAGTCCGTTTTTGGCAGACTGAACCTTCTCGACCACCGCACTCATGATAGTGCAGTGCTCTTCTTCGATGGAAGCGCTGTGAAGCGCTTCCAGCAGGTTGTCCGGTGCCTCTGGTTGGATAGAGGACACCCACACGGATGGTTGGCCCCCCTTGACGGGGGACCGCCTGCCGGAGTCCGGAACCATCGAAGGTTCCCAGCGCAGTGTCCGGCTGGGGCCCGAACTCGAAGCCCGTAGGAGCCTCGCTCCCTTGGTACCCAGGGTCCGGGAAGTCGCCGCGAGGCGCCCCCAGGACCACCTCCCCTTGGCTCGGTGCCTTTTGAGACAACACCTCGGCATTGTCCGTAGGGCGAGGGGTGGAAGCGGTCGGAGGAGAACCGTTGTTCATATCCGACGAGTCCAAAGAGCCGCTCGACGAGCGTACGTCGAGATGAGCTCGGAACGGACTGCATAATCATGTTCGGCATGAGGAGAGGCAGTGCAATGAAACATACCATGAAGTACTATGGTGTCCAGACACTTACGACTTCGCCAGGGGCTTGTCCCTGGGTAGCCACTCGTCGCCGCTGTCGGCGGCCGTCGTGGCACAGTCCGGAGGGAGGGAGGGTCCTTCTCTTCTTGGACCCTTCGGCCTCCCCAGATGGGTCGGCCTTCCTTTTCTTGTCTCCCCCAGCAGGGGGGGAGAACTTTTCTCCTCCTCCTCCTCCTCGTTTCCGTGGGAGGAGTGCGCGTCAGAGTCATCGAGCGATGAGTCCGATACAACCTTGCGCCGGAGACCCTTTCGGGTCCCCGTGGCCTTCTTCTTGGCCTACTTTGCTGGCACCTCGTAAGGTGCCGGAGTCAGCATCTTCGTTAGAAGAGCTTCTGAAGGATCTTCGGGCAGGGGGGCTGGACAATCAAGCTGCTCCACTGTCTCTATCTAGTCCTGTTAATGATATGGAAGCTTAGATCTAGCATATGACTAAACCGGGGCAAATAAATATCCTGAGAGATCTAAAAGCCTATCGGATTGGCACGGCGCTTTGCGCTGAGTCCGCGGTCCTCGTGAGGGAGGGAGGAATCTCGGCACTCTTGAACAACACCCTCCAGACGTCCTCATGCGTCGTGTCATAGAGCTCTCGCAGCGTCTGGTGCTTGGCTGAGTCGAACTCTCACAAATTAAATGCCCGTCTTTGGCATGGAAGGATCCGGCGGAAGAGCATAACCTGGACCCCATTGACAAGCTTGATTTTTCTGCTCGTCATGTTCTGAATGCAGGTCTAGAGTCCGGTCGACTCTACCGAAGAGACCCAGGACAGGCCCTTCTTTTTCCAGGAGGTGAGCCGCGTGGGGATTCCGGATCGAAATTTGGGGGCTGGCACCCAGTTGGAGTCGCGCGGCTCGGTGATGTAGAACCACCCCGATTGCGACCCCTTAATGGTATCCACGTAGGTGCCCTTGAGCCAGGTGACATTAGGCATCTTGCCCACCATGGCGCCTCAGCGCTCTGCTTGCAGGGCCGCCCACCACCTTCGGTTTGACGTGGAAGGTTTTCAGCCATAGGCCGAAGTGGGGACTGATGCGGAGGAAGGCCTCGCACACGACGATAAACGCTGAGATGTTGAGGATGAAATTGGGGCCAGATCATGAAAATCCAGCCCATAGTAGAACATGAGCCCGCGGACAAACGGGTGGAGAGGAAATCCTATTCCATGGACAAAATGGGTAAGAAAAACAACCCTCTCATGGGGTTCGGGCGTTGGGACGATCTGCCCCGCATTTGGCAGCCGGTGTGTGATATCCGCAGACAGGTATCCGGCTTCCCATAACTTTTTGATGTTCTCCTCCGTGACGGAGGAGACCATCCACTTGCCTCCTGCTCCGGACATGCTTGGAGTGGTTTGAGAAGAAGAACGCGAGCTTGGGCGCTAGAGCTCGAGTGTGCGGGAATGGGTAGGCGAGAAGGAAGAAGGTGTGGGTGAAAAAAGTAAATCTTTGTCCGTTTATAAGGGCGGAAGAGGCGACGTGTCTCCCCACTTGCCTGGCAAAACCGCTTATTCCCCAGGCACCATAATTGATGGCGTGGTTGGGTTACCCACATCCGTATTGATGAGAATCCCGTGATAAGGGGAACACGATCTCTGCTTTGACAAGACGTGTCAAGGAATCCGCCTCGCGTTATGTGCAGAGCTGGTTAAGAAAAATGGTTCGAATAAAAACCGGGCCATGGTGTAATGTCATGCTGTCAAAACGTGTCAACAGATTAGATTTGCAGGAATATTATTCTCTCTACGGTGGTATGTGGAACTTATTTTGCAGGGTCGGACACTGCCCTTGTATTTAAACTCTTCCATGGTGTATTCGGAGGAGGAACCCACCTTGCAATGCCGAAGACAACACTGCGCGCCGGACTCGTCGTCATTGAAGCCAGGTTCAGGGGCTACTGAGGGAGTCCTGGATTAGGGGGTCTTCGGACAGCCGGACTATATCCGTTGCCGGACTGTTGGACTATGAAGATACGATATTGAAGACTTCATCCCGTGTCCGAATGGGACTCTACTTAGCGTGGAAGGCAAGCTAGGCAATACGGATATGTATATCTCCTCCTTTGTAACCGACCTTGTGTAACCCTAGCCCCCTTTGATGTCTATATAAACCAGATGGTTTTAGTCCATAGGACAAGATACAATCATACCATAGGCTAGCTTCTAGGGTTTAGCCTCTTTGATCTCGTGGTAGATCAACTCTTGTAATACTCATATCATCAAGAAAAATCAAGCAGGACGTAGGTATTACCTCCATCAAGAGGGCCCAAACCTGGGTAAACATCTTGTCCCCTGCCTCCTGTTACCATCCGCCTTAGACGCACAGTTCGGGACCCCCTACCCGAGCTCTGCTGGTTGACACTGACAGCATGACTGCTATGTAAGATGCTTGCACTAAGTACCATGCCGATGCCATTGGTGAGATTGTCCGGATAGGGGAGATCACATGCTTGAAGAGCCCTGTGAGATTTGCCCACGCCATGGTGCGGGTGTTTGGAGAAGAATATCCGAGAGAACCACATGTGCAAGATACAAAAAAGTTGATGGCTATTGGAGCGGCACGAGGCTTTTCGGGTATGCTTGGGTCAATTGATTTAATGCATTGGTAATAGAAGAACTTCCCCAAAGGTCTGTGCGAGATGTGCCAAGGTTACATACTATATTCGAAGCAATGGCGTCAAAGGACTTGTGGATTTTGCGTGCTTTCTCTAGCTTGTCTAGTTCTCACAATAACGTGAATGTGCTCCAACGATCTCTCATGTTCAGGAGACTTTACAATGAGAAAGTGTCGCTGGGCAAATATAGTGACAACGGGTAGGACTACAACATGGGCTACTACCTTGCAGATGATATCTATTCTATGTGAGCGGCAATTTCGAAGACAAGATCCGATCCCCATAGCAACAAACAAAGTTAGGAAGGATGTGGAGAGGGCATTCACTGTGCTCCAAGCTCGCTGGGGAATTGTTCGTGGAGCTGCAATGATGTGGGAATAAGAGATTTTGTGGCAGCCGGTGACATGTTGTGTCATTTTGGACAATATGATTGTCGAGGACAAGTGTGAAGGGGCAGCCTGAACCCATGATTTCGAGAAGCCTGAAGAATAGGCCCACATCCTGGATAAAAAATGCATATCCAATTATGAATTTTCTACAGATGCATCAGAATCTTCAAGACAACTAGGTGCATGTGCAGCTAGTCAATGATATTGTGGAGCATATGTGGACCCATGATGAAAACCATGGAGGAAACCAAGGGTTTTAATGTTTGAATTGCGCACTTCAAATAAATTTTATATTTGAACCATGTATTTCATGTATGAACTATGTTTAAATTGTGGAACTACTCAATGATCTTGTGATATTCATGTGTATGCCCGACATGCATGGAATTGCATGGATTTGTCGATTTAGATATGAGGAGCGTGCATGTTTGAGGGGACTTTTGAGGGGCTATTTGGTTCTATCCACATACGTTTAGGGGGGCCATTTGCTAAGTTTGGCTATAGATCCTCTAAGGCTATATCTGATGTGGCGCCAACTTTAACAAAAAATGTTAATTTATAGAATCATTGAGTTTACTCTCTGATCTATAGAAGCACTTTTCAACCACTGAAGAAATCCACAACAAAAATAAACAATGCTATCAGGGCATCTCCAACGCGAACCCCTAAACCGCCGGTAATCGTCTGGACCAAGCAGACGAGACGCGATTTGCCATCCAGCGTGTTACCACATCGGTTTGTGGAGCGGTCCGGATGTCTGTTTCCCTTCAAGCAGAAAGCAACCCAAGGGTTTTGGAGGCATCTGGACCGCTGCCACACATGCGTCCGCCACCCCGGTCCCATCCAAAAAACCCTCCCATGCGAAATACCCTCTCGATGCGAAGCGGTTGCCGCACATTCAGGCCGGTTAGCGCCCTTAAGAGCGGACATGCACTGGTACATCGAGGTGCTATACAAACGGTTTTTAACCCCTTTCCGCGACAACATTTGGAACTGTCGTCGAGTGAGTGTGTGCGACTGGGGGAGGGGGCTCCTTCCCACACGACTCAAAAACCGTCAGGGATAGGCCCTCCTGGCTCACACGCTCCGCAAAATGAGGTCGTGTGCGACGGGCGAGCGATCAAATATGATTATACGTACAATTGTGCTAAAAAAAAATTATACATGTCAAACCGTTTCCGGTCGTAAGTACATCCCACACAGTCAGTACCGGCTAAACATTTTTTTTCGTATATACATTCCACATAGTCAAACCAAGGAATACCTTTCTGTTAAAATGTACATCCCACACAGTTAATCCAAGAAGTACATTTTCGTTTGTATATACATCCCACACAGTCACTCCAAGAAAAACATTCCCTTCGCAGGTACATCACACACAATTTTCCCCATTAAATCATTTGTGATAGCGTTGCCATCGCAGACGATATTAACAATTTTGTCATTTGCATTATTGAATCCATCACACACACTTTTTATGTGGTAAACGTTTGTGCAAGGTGGCCTAACGCAAACAGTTTTCAAGAGGATGTCGTGTTTGATTGTTCATTGATCCAACACTGAGGTCATCGCCCATGGTGTTTTCTCAATAACTGTTTGCAATAGAAAAACCCAATTAGCATGCTAATTGCCCTATTATTAATAATCCATTTATTAATCTAATTGAAATTTCATATTAAGCACACAATATATTACATTTTCATATTAAGAAAGTAGGATTTCATAAATGAAATACATGAGAGTACAACATCATAGCTTCAGCAGTCAGCTACCCCATTACACAACTCCACCATCACCAAGTTTCACATGCAACATATGTAACCTTTCGAAATTAGCATCATAGACGGTACATAGACAAATGGATCTCATCTGGAAAACTGCTGAAGTGGAAGGCGAATATTGAGCCTTATTGATGTTGAAGGTCTTTGCAACTTTAGGCCAGTGCATGTGGATGATTGACCATCCATCTTTCATACACTTCAGGAACACTTCGATATTAAACCGTGGGTGTTGTATGAATACCTTCCTCGCCTCTTGACCATACATGTGCTTTGAGAGGTAATCATCAGTGAACTTCTTTGTGAAGGCCTGAAAACAAGGATATGCAGAAATATCTTCTCTAGATTCAAACGGCGCAAAGGAATTAAAAAGACAGGGTATAACAGTTAGTACCATCTTGTAGTGAACTAATGTCTTGTTCATTGTGCAGACAAAGATCTTATTTTTTGTTGTTGCTAATTTCTTTATCATAACAATCTTTCTGAGTTTCTTGACTTGACTGATATTCATGGACAACTCATTTCCACATATGAAAAAAGGGTCAAACAGTGGGTCAAAACCTCTGACAGCAGGACCTACATGTGCAAGACCAAATTGTTAAAAACCTAATATTTAAAAACAAGAAGTGGAAATGTGTGTTATTAGCTGCAACAAGCCTAATATTTAAAAACAAGCAAACATGGGCATTCAAACTTGTATTGTGCTGGTCTAAGTACACTAGTTATTGCCCTGTTTGGATCCATGGGTTAGAGTTAATTTGAGCTAGTTTGGGCTCAAATAGCCCTAAAGTATCGAAACATGAGGGCTAGATTGAGCTAGTTGCGTCTAACCCACCCACAACAACTATCCCACCCAATAGGTGCTGATTGGGGCTAGTTCTCATAGTGCATTTATTGTCAATCTAACACTGTCATCCAAACACCTCTTTGGCTAGAGTTAGTTCATAGTTAGTCATTGTTGAGTATCATTGTTATTTAGGAAACGTAGGATAGCGTAGGATTTATTCTACCTTGACTTGTACTCCAAGGTGACCATGTACTCCTATATATATGCCCACGAGGCTCAAGCAATACAATCAACTATTCCACCGATCTCTCTCTCCGTTTTAACTGTCATGAGCTAGAAACTAACTCTAACCTCTAGCTAAGTTAGAGTATCCAAACAGTGCCATTGTTAAATCAAATGGAAAGGCGTGTTAAATACTCCCTCCAGTCCTTTTTATTTTGCATTTAAGAATTTTCTGTAGTCAAACTTCATAAAGTTTGACCTTATTTGTATGAAAACATATCAACATCTACCATGCTAAAGTTATACGATATGAAAATTTAAGTTATGAAACATGTATTGATATTGATTTCATATTGTGAATGTTGGTATTTTTTATAAAGTTGGTCAAACTTTACGAGGCTTGACTTTAGACAAATCTGATATGCGAACTTAAAATATTCGGAGGGAGTACAACATGCTTAACAACAACCAAATATAGTAATTCACAGAGCTATTGTTAAAATTGGTATTGATGAAATTGAACTGCACAGTTCATACTAGCACATATAGAACATCACACTGTTAATAGCTGAAATAAACAAGGCATACTATGAACAACCAAAGATGGCAATTGAAACTGGACATATGCTAACTACAAACAACCGAACAACCAAAAACCGTAGAAATAAGCAAGGCGTAAGACTACCGAAAATGGGAGTAACATAGGTGGTAACATCACACATATTTAGACAAAATAAATGATGTGGCAAGTAATTAATGAAGAAAGAGAGTGATGTGGTAACATAGCTTTTACTAGTAGTATGAGTAACATCACACACACTGGTACGCATCGGTGCTATACAAATGGTTTTTAACCCCTTTCCGTGACGGCATTTGGAACGGTCGCCAAGTGAGTGTGGGCGATAGGGGGTCCTTCCCACACAACCCAGAAATCATTGGGGATAGGCCCTCCTGGGACATTGTGACGCCCCCGATTCAATCATGCACTAATCATACACGCAAGCGTGTACGATCAAGATCAGGGACTCACGGAAAGATATCACAACACAACTCTACAAATAAAATAAGTCATACAAGCATCATATTACAAGCCAGGGGCCTCGAGGGCTCGAATACAAGAGCTCGATCATAGACGAGTCAGCAGAAGCAACAATACCTGAGTACAGACATAAGTTAAACAAGTTTTCCTTCAGAAGGCTAGCACAAGCTGGGATACAGATCGAAAGAGGCGCATGCCTCCTGCCTAGGATCCTCCTAAACTACTCCTGGTCATCGTCATCGGCCTGCACGTAGTAGTAGGCACCTCCAGTGTAGTAGGAGTTGTCATCGACGGTGGCGTCTGGCTCCTAGACTCCATCGTCTAGTCGCAACAATCGAATATAGAAAGGAGGGAAAGGGGGGAGCAAAGCAACCGTGAGTACTCATCCAAAGTACTCGCAAGCAAGGAGCTACACTACATATGCACTGGTATCAATGAATGCGGGTAGTATATGTGGACTGAACTACAGAATGCCGGAATAAGAGGGGGATAGCTAGTCCTGTCGAAGACTACGCTTCTGGCCGCCTCCATCTTGCAACATGTAGAAGAGAGTAGATGGTAAGTTCACCAAGTATCATCGCATAGCATAATCCTACCCGGCGATCCTCCCCTCGTCACCCTATGAGAGAGCGATCACCGGTTGTATCTGGCACTTGGAAGGGTTTATATTATTAAGTATCCAGTTCTAGTTGTCATAAGTTCAAGGTACAACTCTGGGTCGTCCTTTTATCGAGGGACACATCTATTCGAATAGATCAACTTCCCTTCAGGGGTGCACCACATTTCCCAACACGCTCGATCCTCTTTGTCCGGACACACTTTTCTGGGTCATGCTCGGCCTTGGAAGATCAACACGTCACAGCTCCACCTATGAACAACAGAGAGGTCAGCACGCCGGTCTAAATCCTATGGCGCAGGGGTCTGGGCCCATCGCCCATTGCACACCTGCACGTTGCGTACGCGGCCGGTGAGCAGACCTAGCAACCTCCATTACAAAGGAAGTTGCGCTACATGGTCCAACCCGGTGCGTGCCGCTTATTCGCTGACGTCACGAAGGCTTCGACTGATACCACAACGTCGAGTGCCCATAACTGTTCTCCTGTAGTTGGTTAGTGTGTATAGGCTAGTGGCCAGACTCAGATCAAATACCAAGATCTCGTTAAGCGTTTTATTTTGAAGTAACCGCGGACGCCGACCAGGGCCAAGCCCACCTGTCTCCTAGGTGGTCTCAACCCGCCCTATCGCTCCACCACAAAGTAACAGTCAGGGGCCATCGGGAACCCAGGCCCACCACTACCTGGGTGGAACCACCTGCCCCTTCAGCCCCCAACATCGGTATCACTTGCGGGTACTCTACGAGCCGACCCGACTTTAGTCACAACATGTATTATGTGTAATATGTATAGTATATACCCGTGATCAACACCCGACGTGATCACGGCCCGATAGTATAGCATGGCAGACTGACAAGAATGTAGGGCCACTGATGATAAACTAGCATCCTATACTAAGCATTTAGGATTGCAGGTAAGGTATGAACAATTGTAGCAACAATGACAGGATATGCATCAGAATAGGATTAACGGAAAGCAGTAACATGCTACACTACTCTAATGCAAGAAGTAGAGAGAGAATAGGCGATATCTGGTGATCAAGGGAGGGGGGGGGGGCTTGCATGGTTGCTCTGGCAAGTACGGGTCGTAAACAACGTAGTCGACTGGGGCACCAGCAACGGTGTCAGTCTCGTAGTCTACCAGAGAGAAGAGGGGGAAGAAACAACGAATACAATGCAAACAGATGCATATCGATGCATGACATGACAAGTAGCGGTGCTAGGTGTACCCTAACGCAGTAGGAGGTGATACCGGCGAAGGGGAAACAACTGGGAAAATATCCCCGGTGTTTCGCGTTTTCGGACAGATGAACCAGAGGGGGAAAGTTGCGTGTTTGATATGCTAGGGATGTGTGGAAGACGAACGGGCCACGTATTCGGATTCATCTCGTCGTTCTGAGAAACTTTCATGTATAAAGTATTTTCATTCGAGTTACGGATTATTTTATATGATTTTCTAAAGTTTAATTGATTTTCTGAATTTAATTACTTATTTAAATCCAACATTATCCAGAACAGTGAATGATGATGCAAGCATGACATCAGAGTGATGTCAGCAGGTCAACTCGTCGGTTCACCAGTCAAACCAGACAGGTGGGTCCAGTGGGACCCATATGTCATTGTCAGGGGCACTAACAGGGGGGTTTAGACTAACTAAATGGGTTAATTAGAGGGTGGGACCCAGTAGTCAGTGAGAGATTAAGGTTTTAATTAACCAATTTAATTAATTAGTCATTTATCTATTTATTTTTATGCGTTTATGGCATGGGCTCCGCATGTCAGTGCCACTGGGCTGCCCAGTCAGCAGTTGACTGGGTCAACCCAGTCAATTGGGCTACCAGGGCCCACTGGCCAGCGTCTCACGGGTGGGGCCTGCCTAGCCACATCGGCGGACGGCGCCGGAGCGACACCAGCGAGTCAAAATGCGGCGGCACGGCTCAGGAGGTGGTCGGAAAACACCTACAGGGCACCGTTTTGATCGCGGTCGGGCGCGTTATGAAAGTGCAACTATCCCTAGGTGGTTTTGGTAATTCCTAACAACATATAGCTCATTGACCTAATGCTATTTCAAGATTAATATTTCAGGAAAGCTCAATGATTTGCATGGCATGGATGAGAAGTGGACCCCTCAAAATGCTAAGGACAAAAGGATTGGCTCAAGCTCAAAGCTCAAGACTCTACATTTTTTATTTTAGTGATCCAAGATCACATTGAGTCTATAGGAAAAGCCAATACTATCAAGGAGGGATGAGGTGTTGCTTAATGAGGTTCTTGCTCTAAATACTTAGTGATATGCTCCAAAGCCCTCAACTACTTTCTCACATCCACGTATGACCTAAACCAAAAGTCAAACTCGGCCCCACCGATTCTTTCTATCCGGCGCCACCGAGTTCAGATGTCATAGCCACTACCACAAACCCTAGGCAAATCGGTCTCACCGATAGGGATCCCGGTCTCACCGAGATGGGATTGTAATCTCTCTGTTTCCATTCTTAACGTTTCGCTCCCACCGAGATGAGCGATCGGACCCACCGAGATTGCAATGTAAACTCTTTGTTTCCCTTTCGTAACATATCGGTCTCACCAAAATGAGCGCATCGGTCCCACCGAGTTTACCTGACCAACTCTCTGGTTAGCTTATTACCAAAATCGGTCTCACCAAGTTTGTGTAATCAGTCTCACCGAGATTACATTTTGCCCTAACCCTAACCATATCGGTCCTACCGAGTTGCATGTCGGTCCCACCGAAAATCCTAACGGTCACTAGATTTGCTGATTCGGTCCGATCGAGTTTATTAATGCGGTCCCACCAAGATTGGCAAGTTGTGTGTAACGGTTAGATTTTGTGTGGAGGCTATATATACCCCTCCACCTCCTCTTCATTCGTGGAGAGAGCCATCAGAACGAACCTACACTTCCAACTTACTTTTTCTGAGAGAGAACCACCTACACTTGTGTTGAGGCCAAGATATTCCATTCCTAGCATATGAATCTTGATCTCTAGCCTTCCCCAAGTTGCTTTCCACTCAAATGTTTTTTCTACCAAATCCAATCCTATGAGAGAGAGTTGAGTGTTGGGGAGACTATCATTTGAAGCACAAGAGCAAGGAGTTCATCATCAATACACCATTTGTTGCTTCTTGGAGAGTGGTGTCTCCTAGATTGGCTAGGTGTCACTTGGGAGCCTCCGACAAGATTGTGGAGTTGAACCAAGGAGTTTGTAAGGGTAAGTAGATCGCCTACTTCATGAAGATCTACCGCTAGTGAGGCAAGTCCTTCATGGGCGACGGCCATGGTGGGATAGACAAGGTTGCTTCTTCATGGACCCTTCATGGGTGGAGCCCTCCGTGGACTCGCGCTACCGTTACCCTTCATGGGTTGAAGTCTCCATCAACGTGGATGTACGATAGCACCACCTATCGGAACCACGACATAAACATCCGTGTCTCCTATTGCGTTTGAATCCTCCAAACCCTTCCCTTTACATTCTTGCAAGTTGCATGCTTTACTTTCCGCTGATCATATACTCTTTGCATGCTTGCTTGAATAGTGGTAAGATTGCTTGACTTGTCGAAAGTTGCTAAAATCTGCCAAGAACTAAAATTGGGAAAAGGGTAAGTTTTATTTGGTCAAGCAGTCTAATCACCCCCTCTAGACATACTTTCGATCCTACAAGTGGTATCAGAGCCTTGGTCTCCATTTGCTTTGATTTCCATAGCTTTTGTTGGTCATAGCCTTGGTTTCACAACCTAGGAGAGTATGGCGTCTAGCGAGGGAAATTACCACCGTACATGTCCTTACTTTGATGGTACTAATTTTACTAGTTGGAAGCATAAGATGAAAATGCATATTCTTGGACATAACCCCGCCGTATGGGCTATTGTGTGTATTGGCTTGCAAGGTGAATTCTTTGATGGGAGAGAACCGAACTGTGAAGCTACCGTGGAAGAGTTGAAGATGCTGCAATACAATGCGCAAGCTTGTGATATCCTCTTCAACGGAGTGTGCCCCGAAGAATTCAACAAAATCAGCCGTCTTGAGAATGCAAAGGAAATTTGGGATACTTTGATTGATATGCACGAAGGTACCGACTCCGTCAAGAAATCCAAGTTGGATGTGCTTCAAAGTCAGCTTGACAAGTTCAAAATGAAGGATGGTGAAGGTGTCACTAGAATGTACTCTAGGCTTGCTCTTATCACAAATGAGATCGCCGGCTTAGGAAGTGAAGAGATGACCGACAAATTCAGCATCAAGAAGATCCTAAGAGCTTTGGATGGAAAATATGATATCATATGCACATTGATCCAAATGTTGCCCAATTACAAAGATCTCAAGCCAACAAAAGTCATTGGAAGAATTGTTGCTCATGAGATGTCACTCAAGGATAAGGAGGAGCTCCATAACAAGTCAAGTGGTGCTTACAAAGCCTCATGTGAAGCTCCCACATCATCAAGTGAGAAACAAACCTTCAATGAAGAATTGAGCCTAATGGTGAAGAACTTCAACAAGTTCTACAAGAGTAGAAGCAAAGAGAGAAGTTCCAAGTCAAGGTCCTACAATGACAAAAGATCTTCTAGTCGAGAGCGAAATTGCTACAATTGTGGAAGACCCGGACACTATTCCAATGAGTGTACGTCACCCTACAAGAGAAGATAAGATTCTCAAAAAAAATAAGTAGAAGAGAAGAATCACCATCAAGAGAGAGAAGGAGTAGAGATGATCGTTATGAATGAAGAACATCCCGGAAAAGCAAGGATTCGGAAAGGAAGGACAAGTCATCAAGGAGCTACGCAAAACGAAGACATCAAGCTCATGTTGGTGAATGGGTATCCGGCTCCGACTCCGACAATCACTCCGAGAGAAGCTATCACTCCGACTCTGAATATACTCAAGATGAAGGTGTTGCCGGTCTAGCACTTGTGTCAACCAACTCCTACGACATATTTGATTCACCAAATAAAGGACTTGGAAGATGCTTCATGGCTAAAGGCCCAAAGGTATCACACCCCGAGTATGTTGATTTCAATAGTGATGAAGATGACTTGTTAGGTGATGATGATTTACTTGCTGACAACTCTAGTGATGAATACTATGATGAAACGCCAATTAATCATGATAATCAAGATAAAATGAATGACAATGATAAGGAGAAGATTGAGTTTCTAACTAAAGAACTAAACACTCTTAAGTTAGCTCATGAAACTATCTTAGGAGATCATCGAGAACTTTTAAGGACTCATATGAAATTATGTTTTGAAAAGCGCAACCTTGAGCAAGAGCATGAGTTCTTAAAGGCAATCAACGATGATCTTTGCAAGAAAAGTTCTTCTTACATTGCCAAGCGTTTACTCTTATCCACTTACATGCCTCAACTCAAGTCTAGTAACAAGAACAAGAAAGATTCTTCCTCTAGTAGTAACAATAATCGTGCTAAATCCAATGTTGTTGCTTCTAGTAGTTCTCTTGATTCCACTAATGATTCTCTTAGCCAAGTTACACTTCAGCAGGAAAATAGCTTATTGAAGGGAATTATAGAGAAAGGTGTTTACAAGAGCCTTGCCGGGAGCAAGCAATTCGAGGAAATTGTACGCAAGGAAGGAAGGCACCGGAAGAACCAAGGTTTTGGTTTTGAACGAAATTTCAATGCCAATGAAGTTGAGTGGGAAGAAGATCAATACCCCAAGATGAAGTTTGTTCCTCAACAAAATAAGTATGATCCTACTTCCTTCAAAGGGACACAACCTCAAGATGATCTTCCACCACAAGACCACGAGCAAAAAGGCAAGGATAAGCTTCAAGAGGAAATTGATGCATTTGAAGAAGCACCCAAGGCCTTGGTTAAGTGGGTTCCCATGACTACATCAAGTTCTACTTCATCAAGTACGACTACAACTTCAAGGATTCCCATCAAGATGATGTGGATCCTGAAGAAGAAGAACTAGAGAGTTCCTGAGGGTGACTCCGCCAACATACTTCACTCTATGTCTATGGAAATCCTTGTTTGTTCCTTGTGGAACTAACCCGTGTAGGTATTGAAAGTGCAACTCACTCCAAAGGATTGATCCAAATGATCTACATCAACATTGAGCATCCACATCTTCAACACCTACATGAAGTCATCATCGACAAAACTCAAGGTTAGTTCATCCCTCTTAGGGGGGATCTCACATCTAGGGGGAGCTTTACTCTAAGAATTGAGCTAAAGCAACTCTAATGGTGTGAACACAACAACGCTTTATGTAAAAGTGGTAACCCCACTTGTGCTTAAACGATGAGTATGACCTATGATCAAATGTTCTCATTTGACTCCTAAGTCAATATACTCATATATAGATGACCTAGTCATCGCCAATTGCTTGATAGATGCTAGAATTGGTTGTGCATGCTTTGCCACATATTTCATTTGCCATTTTATTGTGTGAGCATGTTGGTTGCATAATTTACTCATTCGAGGACATCCACTTGTTGTTTTGATTGTTTGGTTCCTTTTCTTTTGCCAAGTGGATGGACAAGAATGCCTAATAACCTTCTCTAGCTATCTATGCTTTTCTTGTCTCAAACTCCATTCATGCTACATCACAAAGTTCGATCAAGTCAGATTCGAACCACTCTGTGTGAGGAGCATTCAGAGTCCCTGATTCATCATAGACTTAAACTTCCAAAACTTCTTTGTGTGTTTCGGTCTGACCGATTCATCCATTTCGGTCATACCGAGATCACTAAGTCGATCTAGGTTTTGAATCTCGGTGCAACCGATTTGAACTTTTCGGTCACACCAAGTTGCAGTAACTGCTTGCAGTTATGCATCTCGGTTCCACCGAGTTGTTCCACTCGGTCACACCGACAGGGTCGGGCTATATATATCCCCGGGCCAAAATTTGGAAAATTCTCCGAACCCCTTCGCCCGCGCTCAGCCTGCTCTGCCTCCTTGGGTCTTCGGATTGTCCTCCTCATCGCCAGCTGCCTCCCGCCGCTAGTCTCCACCGCCGTCAACGGAAATCGTCTCCGCCATTGCCACCGTAGCAGGTCCATCGCCGCACTTAGGGTATGAACTTGATCCTTGTGCTAATCTCACTCCGATTCCTAGCACATTGCTTTGACATGTATCTTGCCACGATTGAGATCACTCTATCCAGCGAAATCACTCCATAGTTTAGTTGTGGATTGAAAATTTAGGGTTAGGTTTTCACCAAAATCATCTTGGACCAACCGAGTTGTTGAAATCGGTTCCACCGATTTGGCTAAGGCCATTGCACATGTGATTCTTGGTCTGACCGAGAATTGCAAATGGTTGTGACCGAGTTCAATTCTTTGTGAAACCCTAGCAGTCTCGGTGCCACCGAACTGTGACTCGGTCTGACCGAGTTCACTAGTTTAGGTTCCAAAAGCTGCTTCGGTATCATCGAGTTTTCAAATCAGTAGATCCGAAATGCTTTATGTGGAAAACTAATACTAAGTTTTTGACTCATTCTTTTGCAAAAACCTCTGTACTTTGTGATGCTCATCCAATCTATCTCATCTATATCTATTCATAGGGTCTGCTGTCAATGTTTGCATCATGTCAGATCAGAGTGATAGTCAGAACAAGTCTGAGGAGCAAGTTCACATAAGTGAGGGCACTAGTCCCTCTAGCAGCTTTGATGAGGGAAGCAGGAGTACACCCAGCAACTTGCCTAAGGCAGCCACCAGGGCCAGAAAGAAGAGAACCTCCGATTCTGAGGATGAGGACTATGTGGCTGTTGAGGAAGAGGACACCTCAAAGAGGAAAGTTCTGAAAAGGAATATGGCACAGCTGCTGCCACTAAGCCAGGAATGAAGACAAAGATTCCTGCCAAGAGAGTTCCTATGTCAAAGGCCAGAACATCCACTCAAGAAACTTTGGGATCTGCACCCAAAGAACAGGTTGTGGCAGAGAAGAAAAGGAAGGAAAGGGTCAAGAAGACCACTACCAGAGTGCTTGGCAGATCGTCAATTATGAGAGATGAAGAGGAAGAGGATGCAGCACCAGCACCCAAAGCTCAAAAGCTTATGGGAGATGCAATTAAGGCATGGGCTGCTCCATCTAAGCCCAAAACTGATCCTAAGACTGCTGCTCCAGCTCCAAAGCCAAAACCCAAGAGGAGCATGAGGAACATCCCTGCTGAGGAGAAGAACAAGGCCCCAGTGCCTCAAGCTGCTGAAGAAGAAGAGGATTCTGTTTTTTTGAGGAGGTTGAAGCCCAAGATCCCCGATCAAAATGATGCACACCCAGTTGCAGAGAATATGAAAATCAGGAAGGATTCGGGATTGAGGCTATGGAGAGAGTCTAATCCATATGTCACCAGGATAAGGACTGCTGTGGACTACAGATTCCGCACTAAGGAACAACGGGACTTCTATGAGACTGTTTTACTTGACAAGAAGCCCATAGTGTGTGACATGAGATGGGTTGATTGGAAATTCATTAAGGAAAATGAGGATCACTTCCCTGGTGTATATGACAGCTTCAAGGCATGTGGAGTGATGAGTTTGTGGCTCAGAAGCTCACAAAGTGGAATGATGAGCTTATTATGCAGTTCTACTCCACAGCTCATTTCTACCCAGATGGAAGGATTGTCTGGATGTCTGAAGGTACTAGGTACCAGTCAACAATCAAAGAATGGGAAAAATTGATCAATGCTCCTGAAGAGAATGAAGATGACTTGGATGTCTATGCCAAGAACAAGAAGGATCACAACACCATGGCACATTTGTACAGAGAGATCCCAGATGCTGCTTTTGAGACACACAAATTTGGATCAGTACATTACCTTCTGCCAGGTTTGCCAACAATCAACTGGATCCTCAGGAACACTCTATTGCCAAAGTCAGGTGATCACAAGATGATCAGAGGCCATGCAATTAACCTGCTTCACATATTTGATGTGACTCAAAAGTTCAAAGTCATGAGCCTAATTGTGGAAACCATAAAGAGAACAGCTACAGATCAGAAGAGAAGTTGTGGGTATGCCCCCACAAATCCAGGAGCTAATCAACTCCAAGATGGGCATTGACACATATCTCTTGGACAAGGAACATATGCCCATCTACCCAGACTTTGAGGACAACAGTGTGGTGATGGATGAGAATGAACCATCTTCTGTGCAAGAACAAGCAAAGAGGGAGAAGGCAAGGACTGAAAAGGCTGTAAAGATGCCAACCATTGACGAGGCATCTCAGTATCTTCTGAAGAGCAAGCAAGATCAGCTTGGCTACTTGATTGCCTCCACTCTAAGGATTGAGAATGGATTGGCCTCCCTGACTCAAAACCAGGAGAGCTTGGAGAGGATCATGGAGCAGAAGTTCTATGATTTAGCTGTGAAGGTCACTGAGATGCAGTCAATTGTTGAGCAACATCAGGATGAAGTGCAGGAGAAGAAGGGCAAGTCTACCACTGGTGCTTTTGCTAGAGTGCCCAGAGGACAGAGATCTGCTGCAGTGCTAGTTACAGACACCAGAGCAACTTCATCTGCACCAGCTACAGCTTCAGTGCCACCAGCTCTAGCACCCACTCCACCAGCTCCATCTACATCAACTGATGCCTTTGTCCTTGGAGTTTAATCTACACCACCACCTGAAGACCAAGCCCGAGAGTCGATCTAGCACTATGCATTTTTTATGAAATTTTTGGTAACTTGTTGCCAAAGGGGGAGAAAATGTATAGATCATAGGCTTCGAGAGAGAGTGTTGCTCTTTGTTCTCTCTTATTGTTTGGTGGTTGAACTTTGTTATTTTCTTGTTTGACATACTTTATGCTTTTGTGTGATACTTGGATGATCATGTGTTTGATCATATGCTACCTTAATGCTTGTTGGATGACATTATCCTTTTATATCTCCATATGATCATTCACTTTGCTTGGTGATGAGTGCATGTATTTAATTATTATCATTTTGAGCGCTCCACCAAGATGTATGTGACATGGAAGAATAATCCATGATCCTAACTCATTGTGCATTTACAGTCCAAAGCAAATCTTAAACTATGCACAATTTTAGGGGGAGCTGTTGCTTTTCACATACTTCTCAAAGCAACAATGTTTTTCACTCTTACTATCATTTGTCGAAGCTTTGATCTATATGTTGTCATCAATTATCAAAAAGGGGGAGATTGAAAGTGCAACTATCCCTAGGTGGTTTTGGTAATTCCTAACATAATATAGCTCATTGAGCTAATGCTATTTCAAGATTAATATTTTAGGCTCAATGATTGGCATGTCATGCATGAGAAAAGTGGACCCCTCAAAATGCTAAGGACAAAAGGATTGGCTCAAGCTCAAAGCTCAAGACTCTACATTTTCTATTTTAGTGATCCAAGATCACATTGCGTCTATAGGAAAAGCCAATACTATCAAGGAGGGATGAGGTGTTGCTTAATGAGGCTCTTGCTCAAAATGCTTAGTGATATGCTCCAAAGCCCTCAACTACTTTCTCACATCCACACATGACCTAAACCAAAAGTCAAACTCGGCCCCACCGATTCTTTCTATCCGGCACCACCGAGTTCAGATGTCATAGCCACTGCCACAAACCCTAGGTAAATCGTTCTCACCGATAGGGACCTCGGTCTCATCGAGATGGGATTGTAATCTCTTTGTTTCCCTTTGTAATGTTTCGGTCCCACCGAGATGAGCGATCGGTCCCACAGAGATTGCAATGTAAACTCTTTGTTTCCCTTTCGTAACATTTCGGTCTCACCGAAATGAGCGCATCGGTCCCATCGAGTTTACCTGACCAACTCTCTGGTTAGCTTATTACCAAAATCGGTCTCACCGAGTTTGTGTAATCGGTCTCACCAAGATTATGTTATTCCCTAACGCTAACCATATCGGTCCTACTGAGTTGCATGTCGGTCCCACCGAAAATCCTAACGGTCACTAGATTTGCTGAATCGGTCCGATTGAGTTTATTAATTCGGTCCCACCGAGATTGGAAAGTTGTGTGTAACGGTTAGATTTTGTGTGGAGGCTATATATACCCCTCCACCTCCTCTTCATTCGTGGAGAGATCCATCAGAACGAACCTACACTGCCAACTTACTTTTTCTGAGAGAGAACCACCTACACTCGTGTTGAGGCCAAGATATTCCATTCCTAGCATTTGAATCTCGATCTCTAGCCTTCCCCAAGTTGCTTTCCACTCAAATCTTATTTCTACCAAATCCAATCCTATGAGAGAGAGTTGAGTGTTGGGGAGACTATCATTTGAAGCATAAGAGCAAGGAGTTCATCATCAACACACCATTTGTTACTTCTTGGAGAGTGGTGTCTCCTAGATTGGCTAGGTGTCACTTGGGAGCCTCCGACAAGATTCTGGAGTTGAACCAAGGAGTTTGTAAGGGCAAGGAGATTGCCTGCTTCGTGAAGATCTACCGCTAGTGAGGCAAGTCCTTCGTGGGCGACGGCCATGGTAGGATAGACAAGGTTGCTTCTTCGTGGACCCTTCATGGATGGAGCCCTCCGTGGACTCGCGCAGCCGTTACCCTTCGTGGGTTGAAGTCTCCATCAACGTGGATGTACGATAGCACCACCTAGCGGAACCACGACAAAAAAAATCCATGTCTCCTATTGTGTTTGAATCCTCCAAACCCTTCCCTTTACGTTCTTGCAAGTTGCATGCTTTACTTTCCGCTGCTCATATACTCTTTGCATTCTTGCTTGAATTGTGTTAAGATTTCTTGACTTGCCCAAAGTTGCTATAATTTGTCAAGAACTAAAATTGGGAAAAGGATAAGTTTTATTTGGACAAGTAGTCTAATCACCCCCTCTAGACATACTTTCGATCCTACATGTTAGAACAGCAAGGCGACGACGCGACGGTTGGTGGTGGTCTCGCGGACTGCGGTGGCCGGAGGCGAGCAGTACGACGTCATCGGCGGTGGTGTGTTTCCAGCGAGAAACGGCAACGGCGATGTGGCGCGCTATTGGGCAAATAGAAGGGCATGGCAAGGCCTACATGCGCGCGCGAGCACAACGGGCACGAGCCCAGGACCAAAAGGTCATCGGATGATTGCCGGCGACGAGCGTGTGCGGTGACGCGTTCGAGCGCTCAACGAGCTAGGGGCTAGGGGCCACGGGGGAGCGCATGCATGGGTGCATTGGGTTCCTAGAAGCACCAGGAACAGGATGCCGTGCTCAGGCGAGCACGACAGAGAGCATGGCCATGGCGGCGAGGCGATCCATGGTGACGGGCTCACGGCAACGGCGACAGGGTAGCTACGGTGCGCGAGGGGCTTAACGAGGAGGAGCAGGAGGCGGAGGAGCTCACCGTGCAGCACGCAAGTGTTGGAAATATGCCCTAGAGGCAATAATAAAATGGTTATTATTGTATTTCTTTGTTCATGATAATTGTCTATTGTTCATGCTATAATTGTGTTATCCGGAAATCGTAATACATGTGTGAATACATAGACCACAACACGTCCCTAGTGAGCCTCTAGTTGACTAGCTCGTTGTTCAAAAGATAGTCATGGTTTCCTGACTATGGACATTGGATGTCATTGATAACGGGATCACATCATTAGGAGAATGATGTGATGGACAAGACCCAATCCTAAGCATAGCTCAAAGGTCGTGTAGTTCGTTTGCTGTAGCTTTTCTAAATGTCAAGTATCATTTCCTTAGACCATGAGATTGTGCAACTCCCGGATACCGTAGGAGTGCCTTGGCTGTGCCAAACGTCACAACGTAACTGGGTGACTATAAAGGTACATTACAGGTATCTCCGAAAGTGTCTGTTTGGTTGGCACGAATCGAGACTGGGATTTGTCACTCCGTCTGACGGAGAGGTATCTCTGGGCCCACTCGGTAATGCATCATCATAATGAGCTCAATGTGATCAAGTGGTTGATCACGGGATCATGAATTACGGTACGAGTAAAGTGACTTGCCGGTAACGAGACTGAACAAGGTATTGGGATACCGACGATCAAGTCTCGGGCAAGTAACGTACCGATTGACAAAGGGAATTGTATACGGATTGATTGAATCCTTGACATCGTGGTTCATCCGATGAGATCATCGAGGAGCATGTGGGAGCCAACATGGGTATCCAGATCCCGCTGTTGGTTATTGACCGGAGAGTCGTCTCGGTCATGTCTGCATGTCTCTCGAACCCGTAGGGTCTACACACTTAAGGTTCGGTGACGCTAGGGTTGTTAGGAAGACTTGTATGTGATTACCGAATGTTTTTCGGAGTCCCGGATGAGATCCCGGACGTCACGAGGAGTTCCGGAATGGTCCGGAGGTGAAGATTTATATGTAGGAAGTTGTCATATGGTCACCGGAAAGGTTCGGGGGCATATCGGTATTGTACCGGGGCCACCGGAGGGGTTCCGGGGGTCCACCGGGAGGGGCCACCTCTCTCGGAGGGCCTAATGGGCTGTAGAGGAAAGGGAACCAGCCCTACATGGGCTGGCCGCATGCCCCCCTTGGGCCCATGCGCCTAGGGTTGGGGGGGACCCTAAAGGGGGCGCCCCCTTGCTTGGGGGGCAAGCCCCCTCCCCTTGGCCGCCGCCCCCCTCTAGATCTCATCTAGAGGCGGCCGGTCCCCTTCCTCCTTCCCCTATAAATAGAGGGGCAAGGGGAGGGCTGCACACAACATCCAAGGCACAGCCCCTCCCCTCCCCAACACCTCTCCTCCTCCGTAAGAGCTTGGCGAAGCCCTGCCAGAGTACTGCAGCTTCACCACCACCACGCCGTCGTGCTGCTGTTGGAGCCCTCTTCCTCAACCTCTCCCTCCTCCTTGCTGGATCAAGGCACGGGAGACGTCCTCGCTCCATACGTGTGTTGAACGCGGAGGTGCCGTCCGTTCAGCGCTAGGATCTTCGGTGATTTGGATCACGACGAGCACGACTCCATCAACCCCGTTCTCTTGAACGCTTCCGCTCGTGATCTACAAGGGTATGTAGATGCACTCCTCTCTCCCTCATTGCTAGATGACTCCATAGATTGATCTTGGTGATGCGTAGAAAATTTTAAAATTCTGCTACGTTCCCCAACAGTGGTATCAGAGCTAGGTCTATGCGTAGTTACTATGCACGAGTAGAACACAAAGCAGTTGTGGGCGTCGAAATTGTCAATTTGCTTGCCGTTACTAGTCTTGTCTTGATTTGGCGGCATCGTGGGATGAAGCGGCCCGGACCGACCTTACACGTACGCTTACGTGAGACTGGTTCCACCGATTGACATGCACTAGTTGCATAAGGTGGCTGGCGGGTGTCTGTCTCTCCCACTTTAGTCGGATCGGACTCGATGAACAGGGTCCTTATGAAGGGTAAATAGAAATTGGCAATTCACGTTGTGGTTTTGGCGTAGGTAAGAAACGTTCTTGCTAGAATCCTATAGCAGCCACGTAAAAACTTGCAACAACAATTAGAGGACGTCTAAATTGTTTTTGCAGCAAGTGTTTTGTGATGTGATATGGCCAAAGGATGTGATGAATGATATATGTGATGTATGAGATGATCATGTTCTTGTAATAGGAATCACGACTTGCATGTCGATGAGTATGACAACAGGCAGGAGCCATAGGAGTTGCCTTTATTTATTTATGACCTGCGTGTCAACATAAACGTCACGCAATTACTTTACTTTATTGCTAAAGCGTTAGCCATAGTAGTAGAAGTAATAGATGACGAGACAACTTCAAGAAGACACGATGATGGAGATCATGGTGTCATGCCGGTGACAACGATGATCATGGAGCCCCGAAGATGCAGATCAAAAGGGGCAAATGATATTGGCCATATCATGTCACTATTTGATTGCATGTGATGTTTATCATGTTTTACATCTTATTTGCTTAGAACGACGGTAGCTTAAATAAGATGATCCCTTGTAATAATTTCAAGAAAGTGTTCCCCCTAACTGTGCACCGTTGCGAAGGTTCGTTGTTTCGAAGCACCACGTGATGATCGGGTGTGATAGATTCTAACGTTCGAATACAATGGGTGTAAGCCAGATTTACACACGCAATACACTTAGGTTGACTTGACGAGCCTAGCAAGTACAGACATGGCCTCGGAACAGGAAGACCGAAAGGTCAAGCATGAGTCGTATAGAAGATACGATCAACATGAAGATGTTCACCGAAGTTGACTAGTCCGTCTCACGTGATGATCGGACACGGCCTAGTTAACTCGGATCATGTTATACTTAGATGACTGGAGGGATGTCTATCTGAGTGGGAGTTCATTGAATAATTTGATTAGATGAACTTAATTATCATGAACTTAGTCTAAAATCTTTACAATATGTCTTGTAGATCAAATGGCCCACGTTGTCCTCAACTTCAATGCGTTCCTAGAGAAAACCAAGCTGAAAGACGATGGCAGTAACTATACGGACTGGGTCCGGAACCTGAGGATCATCCTCATAGCTGCCAAGAAAGATTATGTCCTAGAAGCACCGCTAGGTGACGCACCTGTCCCAGAGAACCAAGACATTATGAACGTTTGGCAGTCACGTGCTGATGATTACTCCCTCGTTCAGTGCGGCATGCTTTACAGCTTAGAACTGGGGCTCCAAAAGCGTTTTGAGAGACACTGAGCATATGAGATGTTCGAAGAGCTGAAAATGGTTTTTCAAGCTCATGCTCGGGTCAAGAGATATGAAGTCTCCGACAAGTTCTTCAGCTGTAAGATGGAGGAAAATAGTTCTGTCAGTGAGCACATACTCAAAATGTCTGGGTTGCATAACCGCTTGACTCAGCTGGGAGTTAATCTCCCGGATGACGCGGTCATTGACAGAATCCTTCAGTCGCTTCCATCGAGCTACAAGAGCTTTGTGATGAACTTCAATATGCAGGGGATGGAAAAGACCATTCCTGAGGTATATTCAATGCTGAAATCAGCAGTGGTAGAAGTCAAAAAGGAACATCAAGTGTTGATGGTGAATAAAACCACTAAGTTCAAGACAGGCAATGGTAAGAAGAACTTCAAGAAGGACGGCAAGGGAGTTGACGCGCCCGGTAAGCAAGCTGCCGGGAAGAAGCCAAAGAATGGACCCAAGCCCGAGACTGAGTGTTTTTATTGCAAGGGAAGTGGTCACTGGAAGCGGAACTGCCCCAAATACTTAGCGGACAAGAAGGCCGGCAACACGAAAGGTATATGTGATATACATGTAATTGATGTGTACCTTACCAGTACTCGTAGTAGCTCCTGGGTATTTGATACTGGTGCGGTTGCTCACATTTGTAACTCAAAGCAGGAGCTGTGGAATAAGCGGAGACTGGCGAAGGACGAGGTGACGATGCGCATCGGGAATGGTTCCAAGGTCGATGTGATCGCCGTCGGCACGCTACCTCTACATTTACCTACGGGATTAGTTTTAAACCTCAATAATTGTTATTTAGTGCCAGCTTTGAACATGAACATTGTATCATGATCTCGTTTAATTTGAGATGGCTACTCATTTAAATCCGAGAATAATGGTTGTTCTATTTATATGAGAGATATGTTTTATGGTCATGCTCCGATGGTGAATGGTTTATTCTTAATGAATCTCGAGCGTAATGCTACACATATTCATAGTGTGAATACCAAAAGATGTAAGGTTGATAACGATAGTCCCACATACTTGTGGCACTGCCGCCTTGGTCACATAGGTGTCAAACGCATGAAGAAGCTCCATGCAGATGGACTTTTAGAGTCTCTTGATTACGAATCATTTGACACGTGCGAACCATGCCTCATGGGTAAAATGACCAAGACTTCGTTCTTAGGAACAATGGAGCGAGCAACCAACTTATTGGAAATCATACATACTGATGTGTGCGGTCCAATGAATGTTGAGGCTCGCGGTGGCTATCGTTATGTTCTCACCCTTACTGATGACTTGAGTAGATATGGGTATGTCTACTTAATGAAACACAAGTCTGAGACCTTTGAAAAGTTCAAGGAATTTCAGAGTGAGGTTGAGAATCAACGTGACAGGAAAATCAAGTTCTTGCGATCAGATCGTGGGGGAGAATACTTGAGTCACGAATTTGGCACACACTTAAGAAAATGTGGAATAGTTTCACAACTCACGCCGCCTGGAACACCTCAGCGTAATGGTGTGTCCGAACGTCGTAATCGCACTCTATTAGATATGGTGCGATCTATGATGTCTCTTACCGATTTACCGCTGTCATTTTGGGGCTATGCTTTAGAGACTGCCGCATTCACTTTAAATAGGGCTCTGTCAAAATCCATTGAGACGACACCGTATGAATTATGGTTTGGGAAGAAACCTAAGCTATCGTTTCTAAAAGTTTGGGGATGCGATGCTTATGTCAAGAAACTTCAACCTGAAAAGCTCGAACCCAAGTCGGAAAAATGCATCTTCATAGGATACCCTAAAGAAACTGTTGGGTATACCTTCTACCTCAGATCCGAAGGCAAGATCTTTGTTGCCAAGAATGGGTCCTTTCTAGAGAAAGAGTTTCTCTTGAAAGAAATAAGTGGGAGGAAGGTGGAACTCGATGAAGTATTACCTCTTGAACTGGTAAGTGGCGCAGCTCAAGAAAATGTTCCTGAGGTGCCTGCACCGACTAGAGAGGAAGTTGATGATGATCATGAAACTTCAGATCAAGTTGCTACTAAACTTCTTAGGTCCACAAGGACACGTTCCGCACCAGAGTGGTACGGCAACCCTGTCTTGGAAATCATGTTGTTAGACAACGGTGAACCTTCGAACTATGAAGAAGCAATGGCGGGCCCAGATTCCGACAAATGGCTGGAAGCCATGAAATCCGAGATAGGATCCATGTATGAAAACGAAGTGTGGACTTTGACTAACTTGCCCGATGATCGACGAGCCATAGAAAATAGATGGATCTTTAAGAAGAAGATAGACGCGGATGGTAATGTGACCATCTATAAAGCTCGGCTTGTCGCTAAGGGTTATCAACAAGTTCAAGGGGTTGACTACGATGAGACTTTCTCACCAGTAGCGAAGCTGAAGTCCGTCCGAATCATGTTAGAAATTGCCGCATTCTATGATTATGAGATATGGCAAATGGATGTCAAAATGGCATTCCTTAATGGTTTCCTTAAGGAAGAATTGTATATGATGCAGCCGGAAGGTTTTGTCGATCCTAAGAATGCTGACAAGGTGTGCAAGCTCCAACGCTCGATTTATGGGCTGGTGCAAGCGTCTCAGAGTTGGAACATTCGTTTTGATGAGATGATCAAAGCGTTTGGGTTTATGCAGACTTATGGAGAAGCCAGCATTTACAAGAAAGTGAGTGGGAGCTCTGTAGCATTTCTCATATTGTATGTGGATGACTTACTGTTGATGGGAAATGATATAGAATTCTTGGAAAGCATAAAGGCCTACTTGAACAAGGACCTCGGAGAAGCTGCTTATATATTAGGCATCAAGATCTATAGAGATAGATCGAGACGCCTCATTGGTCTTTCACAGAGTACGTACCTTGACAAGATATTGAAGAAGTTCAAAATGGATCAGTCAAAGAAGGGGTTCTTGCCTGTATTGCAAGGTACGAGATTGAGCACGGCTCAATGCCCGACCACGGCAGAAGATAGAGAAAAGATGAGTGTCGTCCCCTATGCTTCGGCCATAGGGTCTATCATGTATGCTATGCTGTGTACCAGACCTGATGTAAACCTTGCCGTAAGTTTGGTACGAAGGTACCAAAGTAATCCCGGCATGGAACACTGGACAGTGGTCAAGAATATCCTGAAGTACCTGAAAAGGACTAAGGAAATGTTTCTCGTTTATGGAGGTGACGAAGAGCTCGTCGTAAAGGGTTACATCGATGCTAGCTTCGACACAGATCTGGATGACTCTAAGTCACAAACCGGATACGTGTATATTTTGAATGGTGAGGAAGTAAGCTGGTGCAGTTGCAAGCAAAGCATTGTGGCGGGATCTACATGTGAAGCGGAGTACATGGCAGCCTCGGAGGCAGCACAAGAAGCAGTCTGGGTGAAGGAGTTCATTACCGACCTAGGAGTCATACCCAATGCGTCGGGCCCGATGACTCTCTTCTGTGACAACACTGGAGCTATTGCCCTTGCCAAGGAGCCCAGGTTTCACAGGAAGACCAGGTATATCAAGCGTCGCTTCAACTCCATTCGTGAAAGTGTTCAAAATGGAGACATAGAGATTTGTAAAGTACATACAGACCTGAATGTGGCAGACACATTGACTAAACCTCTCCCTAGAGAAAAACATGATCAACACCAGAACTGCATGGGTGTTCGATTCATCACAATGTAACTAGAATATTGACTCTAGTGCAAGTGGGAGACTGTTGGAAATATGCCCTAGAGGCAATAATAAAATGGTTATTATTATATTTCTTTGTTCATGATAATTTTCTATTGTTCATACTATAATTGTGTTATCCGGAAATCGTAATACATGTGTGAATACATAGACCACAACACGTCCCTAGTGAGCCTCTAGTTGACTAGCTCGTTGATCAAAAGATAGTCATGGTTTCCTGACTATGGACATTGGATGTCATTGATAACGGGATCACATCATTAGGAGAATGATGTGATGGACAAGACCCAATCCTAAGCATAGCTCAAAGGTCGTGTAGTTCGTTTGCTGTAGCTTTTCTGAATGTCAAGTATCATTTCCTTAGACCATGAGATTGTGCAACTCCCGGATACCGTAGGAGTGCCTTGGGTGTGCCAAACGTCACAACGTAACTGGGTGACTATAAAGGTACATTACAGGTATCTCCGAAAGTGTCTGTTCGGTTGGCACGAATCAAGACTGGGTTTTGTCACTCCGTATGACGGAGAGGTATCTCTGGGCCCACTCGGTAATGCATCATCATAATGAGCTCAATGTGATCAAGTGGTTGATCACGGGATCATGAATTACGGTACGAGTAAAGTGACTTGCCGGTAACGAGACTGAACAAGGTATTGGGATACCGACGATCGAGTCTCGGGCAAGTAACGTACCGATTGACAAAGGGAATTGTATACGGATTGATTGAATCCTTGACATCGTGGTTCATCCGATGAGATCATCGAGGAGCATGTGGGAGCCAACATGGGTATCCAGATCCCGCTGTTGGTTATTGACCGGAGAGTCATCTCGGTCATGTCTGCATGTCTCCCGAACCCGTAGGGTCTACACACTTAAGGTTCGGTGACGCTAGGGTTGTTAGGAAGACTTTTGTGTGATTACCGAATGTTGTTCGGAGCCCCAGATGAGATCCCGGACGTCACGAGGAGTTCCGGAATGGTCCGGAGGTGAAGATTTATATGTAGGAAGTTGTCATACGGTCAATGAAAAGGTTCGGGGGCATATCGGTATTGTACCGGGGCCACCGGAGGGGTTCCGGGGGTCCACCGGGAGGGGCCACCTCTCTCGGAGGGCCTAATGGGCTGTAGAGGAAAGGGAACCAACCCTACATGGGCTGGCCGCATCCCCCCCTTGGGCCCATGTGCCTAGGGTTGGGGGGGAAACCCTAAAGGGGGCGCCCCCCTTGCTTGGGTGGCAAGCCCCCTCCCCTTGGCCGCCGCCCCCCCTCTAGATCTCATCTAGAGGGGGCCGGCCCCCTTCCTCCTTCCCCTATAAATAGAGGGTAAAGGGGAGGGCTGCACACAACATCCAAGGCGCAGCCCCTCCCCTCCCCAACACCTCTCCTCCTCCGTAAGAGCTTGGTGAAGCCCTGCCAGAGTATTGCAGCTTCACCACCACCACGCCGTCGTGCTGCTGTTGGAGCCCTCTTTGTCAACCTCTCCTTCCTCCTTGCTGGATCAAGGCGCGGGAGACGTCCTCGCTCCGTACGTGTGTTGAATGCGGAGGTGCCGTCCGTTCGGCGCTAGGATCTTCGGTGATTTGGATCACGACGAGTATGACTCCATCAACCCCGTTCTCTTGAACGCTTCCGCTCATGATCTACAAGGGTATGTAGATGCACTCCTCTCTCCCTCGTTGCTAGATGACTCCATAGATTGATCTTGTTGATGCGTAGAAAATTTTAAAATTCTGCTACGTTCCCCAATAGCAAGATGGCCCTTTGTGGCTTAGTAGCAGCAGGGGCGTTGCTGGAGTTGATGAAGAATGGCGGCGACCAAAGATGTGGAAGAAGGGAACGTTGCAGCAGCGCCTCCGAGCTCCAGCGATGGCCACGGGTCAACGAGGAGGACAGCGGCGGAGAGGACAGACACGTTGGTGAGGCGAGGTGGTGGCTGTGGCCGCGCGATTTACGACAGCGAGTCCATGGCGGCGCTCGGATGCGGTGGGAGAGGAGGAGTGGCGAGGTGGATCTGACGGGAGAGGGAGCGTGAGGTGGAGTGGGGAGGAGACCCGAGGAGGCGCGACGCTGGCGATCTTATCCCCTCCCGGCGCCGGTGCCAGCGAGGTGGTTGGGCGGGAGCGCGCCCCTGTTCCGACCCGGGTCGGGGGAACAGGGGAGGGAGACGAGGCAGGGGAGCGGCTGGCCTTTGCCCAGTTGGGCTGGCCAGCTATTGCTAGCTGGGCCATGTGGCCCAGGGGGTTGGGGGGTTTTCTTTTCTATTTCTCTTTTGTTTTGTTTTTCTGTTTTTATTGTTTCTCTTTTATTTATTTTCTTTTCTGTTTTATCATTTGAAAATATTTAGGCAACTTCTAAAAATGGGTTTTCTCCACAATAATTACCAGTGCAATATTTGGCACCCACCGAACATTTTTGTTTCAATGTTTGAAAAAATTTATCGTTCGACTCGATTTTAAATTTGAATTTTGTATCGGTTTCGAATCAACGTGAGTTTATCAACAGTAACCGAAGTGACGTGTCATCATTAGTAGAGTTTTACTGTAGCTTAATTTTCCGGGTGTTACAGACCCCAAATGAGCTCGTGTGCGATCGGGCGAGGCATCGAAACCCAATCATTTCCGTAGGTATGTACATCCCACACGGTGAATCACAGAAAAACATTTCCGTAGGTATGTATATCACACACAGTTAATCCAAGGAATACATTTCCGTTCTTATGTACATCCCACACAGTCAATCCAGGGAAAACATTTCCGTTCTTATGTACATCCCACACAGTCAATCCAGGGAAAACATTTCCGTTCTTATGTACATCCCACACAGTCAATCCAGGGAAAACGTTTCCATTCGTATGTACACCCAACACAGTTTTATGTGTAGGCTCGTGTGTGAAAGATGTAACTATCGCTCTGCCTTGGTTAACTATTTGCTTTTATCAACTACATCACACACGATTTGATGAGTAAAACTGTGTGGCATTGGGCTATCCATCACAAGCTTTTTTTACTGCTAGAACCATTTGCAAAGTTCCATGACACATTTAGCAGGTTTATTAGTTTACAATTAATTATTTCAGTATTACGCAAATTCACATTGCATATCGAACAACTGTTTGCCAATTTCATATCAGGCACATAAGTATATTATAACATCACAGTACGATAGCTACATGAAAACAACATAGTACAACATATAGCTAGTTCAACTTCATAAGAACAATATATTTATTTTCCTAATCGAGATCATCCAGGACCGTCTTATCCACCTCTGCTTTCGGTTCAGTAAGAACCTATTTTGCACCGGCCAACTGGGAAAGTGCCTCCTCCTTCGCCAACACCATCCTAACAAAGTCTGATTAAAATAATCTGAGCTCATTCTCCACCTTCCTCTTTTTATCCCGCATCTTTTAATATTCTTTAGCGTTGACAACACTTTCTCTGTTCTCTTCCTCATACATGCTCTAGAGCTTCTCTAGGCACATCTTCAAAGACTGTGGCCACTCTTGATCAACCCATTCCAAGTAAGAACACTTCCGTTCATCCTATAATATTTAAAACTAGATCAGTAACAATTGTAGGGGAAATGGGTTTATAGCAACATAGAAAATCACTAATGCTTATTTTGAAAAACTGAAGAATCATGTTAATTATGACATATCTTCTAAAAATATCAATGTGTAAATGAATTAATTGCTACTGAGATAACAACCAAATTCTGGAACATCAGAAGCTATAATTAACTACAACAACGCTACAAGTTCTTACTCATGTACAATAAATAACAAATTGAACATTTTATGAGGAAGGTAAATATAACTACAATAGCATAGCGACAGTGTTTGGATGACAACAAATTGATACTAACAGGTGTGTACATGCACAAATTTAGTAATATAGAACTAATAGCACTAAGGTCGTCCACTATGTATGCCAAAACTGGTGTAAAGACAACTGTTGCTACATCTCGCACCTATGCCCTGCACTGGCGGGCTGATGCAGCGGAAAAAAATCAGGGACCCGAACTCCGGAGCACCTAGTTGTTCTGATGCCCAGTTTCTTCGTGCCATAAAGATTTAGTATTTTACTGCTTGGCTGCTCGGATGTGTGGACCAAAGTTGGCTGCACAAACTGCTGAAGCGGCGCCAAATAATTTTCTAATGTCACTGCTGATGAGATGGCAACAATTATAGATACCATGTACAAACTGTGACACTATCTTAGGATGCGTTTGGTTGAAGGTGTGGTATGAATGGGTTGGGACCGTGGCAGTGTCTGAATGACATCTAACAAATGATTTGTAACAACGAAAGAGGGTCTAACCTTCTCTGCACATGCCAGAAACTTCCTCCCACTGTCGACAGATTCAAACGCAACTAGCTTCACGCATGGATATTGATGGTGACAACGAGCAGATAGATCTTCAGCCACCCCGCTCCATTCATTGCCACTGATGGTCCTAGGGAGCTACAAGAAGAAGAAATGACTCAAATCGACCGACGGGTAAAAATCCTTCATTCCAAGTCATAGTCTGAGAGACAGAGAAGAGAGGCATACCCGGATGGTGAAGGAGTCATCGACGGAGGAGGATCCACTAGAGAGGTCCTTGAAGAAGACCATGGCGACTCCGGCGGTACTATGCAAGACAGCGAGAGCGAGGAAGCGGTTGTAGCTTAGGAAGGAAGGAGGAAATAGGGGAAATGTGACTTGTGGTCGGGGAGAAAAGGGGGTGGGGAAGGGGAGGGGCGGGAGTAGATATTTTGGCGGTAGGCCAAAATTTTGGAAATGTGGAGGGAAACTTTGCGCACGGTGCCGCTGGACCATTCACTTTGAACGATTGTGTGCATCGCAAACGATTGTTCTACTTTACACGCATGCGATGAGTTTGATAATTCAAATTTTGGTGGAAATTTCCCCAGGCACGTCATTGCATAATTTAACATCACTTGCTAATTTGGGCACACAAAAGAGCGTACAACAGATAGACCACACTTACTGAATCGAGCAATTTTAGTAATTAAACAGAGTCAGTTGACCTAAACATTGTGATCTGCGCAACAATGGTTCTATTATTTTTCCAGTGCGAAACACAGCAGGTTTACTTGGTGCAGCTCCACATGCTGAACAAAAGACACGCTTGACAAGATATTCAGATGAAAGTATACTGGAGCATTCAATATACGATCCACCAAATGCGTTACAGATCGGTTCGTTTAATTTTGAAATTCCACCAGTCGAACCGAAGAAGGATACTGTGAAACCAAACTTCAAGACTCCTCCTACATAAGTGGTTGTTGGTGCCGTCTTCGTTCAGTAGCAGACAAAGTCCTTTCTTTTTTAAACAAGTCCTATGTAATCAACGTGGCCGGAAGATTAATTAGTGTTTTTAATTAGGAAATACTAGTACTAGGTGAGAGAAGGCGTGTCCTTGTTTCCTTTTAAAATAGTATACGTGATTGAGTCGGTTAGAGTTTGTTATGTCGTTTGCGGCTGGTTGGCGTCGCCTATATATTGGGCATATTCAGTTTTGTATCGGGCAGATTTGTTTTAGTTTGGAGTTGAATAAAAACTATAGAAAGGCCTCTCGTCGGGAGGCAGCCAGGATGTGTACCTGCGAATCCTAGGGATTCGTTGCTGCTGTGCTCGTGTCTGATCTCGTATCAGTTTTGGTGCAAAGTTTTCTCCTTTGGCTTCTTATTCTTTTGTTTGATCCGAAGGTTGTTTTCTTCTACACCTATTTCTTGTGTGACTATTACTGGCGTTGTTCGCTATTATTTCGCAAGTATCATGGAAGATCGGACCAACCAGCGACTCGTCGTCTAGTCGAGTCTTATCAAGTGGTATTTAGAGCTAAGGTTGTTCACGGTACTGTGTTGATCAAGATGTCGACCTCGGTCAACAAGGGTGATGAGGTTGCCACTGATTCTGAGGAAATAGTACGTCCAGTGTATGCGGATGATATTCCGCAAAATATTCGGGATGGTTTTGACCACACATGCAACTACATCAAGCAATGTCATGATGCGCTCGGCAAAAGAATAGATGTCCTGATCACTCGGTTCGATGGTTTGGCAGACATCATCAATATGCCGGCAATGAATTCTGCACCACTACAGACTGCTCCGGCTGCTCCACTGCATTATGCTCCACCAGCTCGTGATGGACATGCCAGCGTGCATGATCGCCGTTTGGCGGCACAACCTCATGCTGGAGATGATGGTTTCGATGATGGCGTTGACCAGGCCGGGTACGCTCGACGACCACGACACTATGAGCCTCGTCCTGAAACTTCCGTTCGTGGTGGAGTGCATGACCGAGTTGGTCAAGCTGTGCGTGTGCCTTTGGATGACGGAATTGGGCGCATAAAAATTTCAATCCCTTCATTCTCCGGCAAGTGCGAACCAGAAGGCTATTTGGAGTGGGAGATGCGTGTTGTTCAAATTTTTTATGCCCATCATTATAGCGAGGAGAAGAAAGTTCAACTTGCTAGAATTGTGTTCACCGGTTACGCGCTAATTTGGTGGAATCAAATTTGTCGTTCAAGACATCGCCCGACGACTTGGCGAGGTATGAAAGAATTCATGAGGCAATGTTTTGTTCCTGAGCACTATAAAAGAGATATGTACAACAAGTTGCAGCGGCTCTCTCAAGGTAATATGAGTGTTGATGAATATTACAAGGAGATGGAATTGCTTATGATACGTACAGGGACACTGGAGGATCCGGAGGCGGCCATGGCATGTTTCTTTAACGGGCTAAATATCGAGGTGCAGGATCGTGTTGTGATGGTGGTCTACTACAACATACAAGATCTTGTGCACCAAGATGTGCGTGCGGAACAACAGATTAAGCGACGCCAAGTCAACACAGTTCCCTATACCACTTTGAACACATGGCGACGCTCGCTACATAAGAGTGAGGATGTCGTTCCTAGCTCTAGGGCGGCAACATCAAACCGCTCTCATGATTCTGTGTAGAAGGATGCTTCCAAATCAGGACTGTCGAGGGCTGATTCTAGTGCACAGTCGACCACACGCACTAGTGACATAGAATGTTTTAAGTGTGGCGGAAGGGGACATATGAAGCGTGAATGTCCTAATGAGAAAAGAGTGTTGCTCACAAGAGATGGATATGCATCCGCTAGTGATGAAGAGGCAGTTTCTAACACTTCTAGTGAAAAATCTAAGGATGCTGAAAATGTGGTTGCGAGTTTTGAAGCTGCTGAATCATATCCGTCACTAATGGTGCAACGAGTGCAAGAGGATCACATTAAGGATAAGGGACAGCGTTGGAATATTTTTTAGACTCAGTGCAAGGTCAACAATAGCAATTGTAAGTTGATCATCGATGGTGGAAGCTACACCAATGCGGTCAGCAAGGGGTTGGTGGATTCTTTAGGATTACGTGTGTGGAAACATCCACAACCTCATCGTGTCGAGTGGATGCATCACACGGGAAAATTGAAGGTTACACACAAGGTGCGCATCAATTTTTCGGTTAGTGACTATACTGATATGGTTGTATGTGATGTTTTGCCCATCGATGCATGCCATATATTATTGGGAAGGCCATGGCAATATGATCGTGGTGCCATACATGATGGGAGGTCCAACACTTATTCATTTTGGAACAAAGGAAGACGACATATGCCGCGACCAATGTTTACCGATGCAATCAAGGTAGATGTTGATGCTTCTTTTCAAAAAAAGATTGCAAAGGTTATTTAGAAACCGAGGACGGCTTCGATTCAAGAGGGAGATGATGATCTGTGCAACAATGGTACTATTATTTTTCCAGTGCGAAACACAGCAGGTTTACTTGGTGCAGCTCCACGTGCTGAACAAAAGACGCGCTTGACAAGATATTCAGATGAAAGTATACTGGAGCATTCAAGATACGATCCACCAAATGCGTTACAGATCGGTTCGTTTAATTTTGAAATTCCACCAGTCGAACCGAAGAAGGATACTGTCAAACCAAACTTCAGGACTCCTCCTACATAAGTGGATGTTGGTGCCGTCTTCGTTCAGTAGTAGACAAAGTCCTTTCTTTTTTAAACAAGTCCTATGTAATCAACGTGACCGGAAGATTAATTAGTGTTTTAATTAGGAAATACTAGTACTAGGCGAGAGAAGACGTGTCCTTGTTTCCTTTTCAAATAGTATACGTGATTGAGTCGGTTAGAGTTTGTTACGCCGTTTGCGGCTGGTTGGCGTTGCCTATATATTGGGCATATTCAGTTTTGTATCGGGCAGATTTGTTTTAGTTTGGAGTTGAATAAAAACTATAGAAAGGCCTCTCGTCGGGAGGCAGCCAGGATGTGTACCTGCGAATCCTAGGGATTCGTTGCTGCTGTGCTCGTGTCTGATCTCGTATCAGTTTCGATGCAAAGTTTTCTCCTTTGGCTTCTTATTCTTTTGTTTGATCCGAAGGTTGTTTTCTTCTACACCTATTTCTTGTGTGACTATTGCTGGCGTTGTTCGCTGTTATTTTGCAAGTATCGTGGAAGATCGGACCAACCAGCGACTCGTCGTCTAGTCGAGTCTTATCACATTGCTCTAACAAAAGACCAGCATTAAAAACAAAGCCTAAGTACGGATAATTTTAATAAATCCGCCACTGCGCCGGCCTATGCATCATCGGTGTGAGATGAGACATCGATGACTTGTCCTGGAGAAATGCCGCCGTTGGTGGACTCCGCGTCCCCCCTACTGAAGTCGACCGCGTCCTCGTCCTCGGCGTGGCCCTTAAGGTTGCAGTACTCGTAGTAGTGGCTGCGCTAGAGCTCGCGTTGGTACTCCACCGCCGATTCCTCGACGGACAATCTCTTCTCTACCTCGACCTCGGCCACGTGCAACTCCTCCTCTCGGCGCTCCTCGATCTCCGCCACCTCCTGCATCTCCATCTCCCGCTCGGCGACCTCATGAGGAAGCAAGTGCTCCATGGCCACCGCCACCTTTTCGGGCGTGGGTTGCATGCTAGAGTCCGAGGTGGCCTGGAATATATTGGCGTGTGCATCCTCGATCTTGGCGTGGACGGCCTCGACTCTGGCTAGGGCGACATCGGCAGCATAGACGGCAGCTCGAGCGCTCTCGGCGTTTGCAGCCGCCGTCGTAGCAGCAGCTGCAGCCGTCTCGGCTGCTGAAGCTGCCCTGTCGGCTGCCGCACACGCCCTCTCGGCGGAAGCGGCCACGCTCAATGCGGATGCGGCGGCACTCTCGGCGTAGATGGCCGCGGCTCTTAGAGCAGGCAGCGGCGCTCGGGGGGGGGGGGGGACGCGGCCATCGTATGGGCCTTCATGAAGCGTTTCCACGACGTCATCTTTGCAAGAAGGGGGTGCGGGAATGGGATCGGGATTCGTGGATTCGGGGGTTGCCGGCACTGGAGCAGATGAGTCGGCGAAGCTCAAGGAGGGAGACTTAAATAGATGCAAATATTTTCACTACAAATGGTTCCCAGAAAACAACCGTGTGTTATGTTGTAGATATTTTTTATTAGCTATGAAAGACGAATTTGGAGTAAAGTGGCAACAGATGGTTTTTTAAATGAACGAGAAATTTTGTAGTACTAATACAACTGTCAGGTCAAATTTTGGAAAATTTTAGGGGTCATTTGAACTTTTAAGATATTTAAGTGATTTTCTAGCCATTTAATGACAGTAATTGAAATTTCAACTACATGTACATGCAACAGCTAACCATAATGGTTTGAAAAGTCATATTTTGTGTACTTGTGTGCGATTTAATTCCATGTGCAGTAAATTGGAAGGATTTTTCAAACATATTGGTCTAACGGTATGACACAATTAAGCATGGAGTGCCATGGCATTTAAATTCCAAAAAATTAAGAATATATCAGAAACACATGGAACCTTGGTTGATGTAATGTCATGTCACCAAGATGATGTGGTAAAAAATTTGGCATGTGTGACGAAAGTTTGGACACACACCCCTCACAAACCGGAGCAACTCACTAGAAGGCTCGTGGTTCCGAGAGGGAACAATGCATGTTTGATGACGAATGGGAGATAGCTTCCTCTTACAGCCTTCAAAAATTTTCTACGTGTAACATGCATTAATACAACTGCCATGTGAAACTTTGGAAAATTTCAGGGGTCATTTGACCTTTTGAAGACATTTAAGTGATTTTCTAGCCATTTAATGATCGTAATTCAAATTTGAACTACATCTACATGCAACAGCTAACCATAACGGTTTGAAAAATCATATTCGTGTACTTGTATGTGAGTTAATTCCATGTGCAGTAAATTAGAAGGAATTTTCAAACATATTTGTCTCACGACATGGACACATGCATATGTATGCATGGAGTGCCATGGCATTTAAATTCCAAAAAATTAAAAAATAATCAAAAACACATGAAACCTTGGTTGATGTAATGTCATGCCACCAAGATGATGTGGTAAAAAAATTGGCATGTTCGACGAAAGTTTGGACACAGACCCCTCACAAACCGGACCAACTCACTAGAAGGCTCGTGGTTCCTAGAGGGAACAATGCATGTTTGATGACGAACGAGAGAGAGCTTCCTCTTACGGCCTTCAATTTTTTCTACATTTAACGTGCACTACTACAACTGTAATGTGAAAACTTGGAAAATTCTAGGGGCCATTTGACCTTTTAAAGACATTTAAATGTTTTTCTAGTCATTTCTTGACCGTAATTCAAATTTGAATTGCATCTACATGCAACGCCTAACCATAACGATTTGAAAAAACATATTTGTGTACTTGTGTGCGAGTTAATTCCATGTGCAATAAATTAGAAGGAATTTTCAAACATATTTGTCTCACGACATGGACACATGCATATGTATGCATGGAGTGACATGGCATTTTAATTCCAATTTTTTTTAAAAATATCAGTAACACATGAAACCTTGCTTGATGTAATGTCATGCCGCCAAGATGATGCGGTTAAATATGGCATAGTTGACGAAAGTTTGGACACACACCCCTCTCAAACCAGAGCAACTCACTAGAAGGCTCATGGTTCCGAGAGGGAACAATGCATGTTTGATGACGAACGGGAGATAGATTTCTCTTACATCCTTCAAAAATTTTCTACGTTTAACGTGCACTACTACAACTGTAATGTGAAAATTAGGAAAATTATATGGGTCATTTGACCTTTTAAAGACATTTAAATGATTTTATAGCCATTTAATGACCGTAATTCAAATTTGAACTACATCTACATGCAACGGCTAACCATAAAGGTTTGAAAAATCATATTTGTGTACTTGTGTGTGAGTTAATTCCATGTGCAGTAAATTAGAAGGAATTTTCAAACATACTGGTCTCACGACATGGACACATGCATATGTATGCATGGAGTGCCATGGTATTTTAATTCCAAAAAATTAAAAATGATTAGAAAAACATGAAACCTTGCTTGACGTAATGTCATGCCACCAAGATGATGTGGTAAAAAATTGGCATATTTGACAAAAGTTTGGACACACACCCCTCACAAATCGGAGCAACTCACTAGAAGGCTCGTGGTTCCGAGAGGGAACAATGGGTGTTTGATGATGAACAAGAGATAGCTTCCTCTTACGGCCTTCAAATTTTTTCTACGTTTAGTGTGCACTACTACAAATGTACTGTGAAAATTTGGAAAATTCTAGCGGTCATTTGACCCTTTAAAGACATTTAAGTGATTTTCTAGCCATTTAATGACCGTAATTCAAATTTGAACTACATCTACATGCAACGACTAACCATAACGGTTTGAAAAATCATATTTGTGTACTTGTGTGCGAGTTAATTCCATGTGCAGTAAAATAGAAGGAATTTTCAAACATATTGGTCTCATGGCATGGGCGCATGCATGGAGTGCCATGGCATTTTAATTCCAAAAAATTAAAAATGATCAAAAAAACAGGAAACCTTGCTTGATGTAATGTGATGCCACCAAGATGATGTGGTAAAAAAATTGGTCTGTTTGACGGAAGTTTGGACACACACCCCTCACAAACAAGAGCAACTCACTAGAAGGTTCGTGTTTCCGAGAGGGAACAATGCACATTTGACGACGAACGAGAGATAGCTTCCTCTTACGCTAATCACGTTGCTGCCATATACCACCACCGCACCAACTTCATCGCCGCTGCCATATACCACCACCACATATTCACCGCCAATCCGAGTCCATATACGCCACCGAGTCCATATACGCCACCACCTATCCGCCGCCATCACGCTAATCCAAGTCCACCTGCAACCTATACCCGCCATCAGTCTGAGTTCCACCGGATTCATCTCCGCCACCAGTCCGAGTCCAGTATTTTGTTACTCTATTTTGGATTTCCAGATCACGCCATACTCCGAGTCGTGACAGAGTAGGACTCCCGAAATTTCGTGATACCCGTAGTAGAAAAATAGTTCCAGTTTAAAAAAAACTCAGTGTGGAAAATTCTGGCTAGGTAGTTTTTAGACCATTTGTAGACTTTTTCGAAAAAATTGTTGTGCAGCAAAAAAAAGGAAAAAAGAGAAAAAAAAAAGAGAAAATATTCATAGTGTGCTCCTCCCTTATTTACGTGTAGCGCCGTGATTTAGTGTTCTAGACTCATGTCTCTAGCACGGTCTCGCCTAGGACCAGCACAGTACCGTCGTTGAGCGTTTATTCAACTTTGCATCTCTGAATTGCTTATTGCTGACCCTTTTTGCTACCATATTATAAGCCTTCCCAGCTCCACATACATCTACGTCATGCGTTTGACTCTCCCTGGTAATCGCTCTATCCAAGCTTTGAGAGTTTTGACTACGACGGTTGCCGATCACCGCCTGCTGTTGGGTAAGAACTGGTAAGAAATTGAGATTTGCTTGACGGATTTGTGACGCCCCACCACCACCATTTTCTAGTTGTATGTAGGATCATATTCTTGTGTGTTTCTATTGCTGCTAACCATGGCGGGATCACAAGTCAATGAGATTGACTGGGAGAACATGAAAATAAGGAGTTGCATGATAAATTTTAGCAAATGATGACTGAATAGGTGCAAGATGTGCTGAACAATTTTAAAGAGGCCATGGATAAGATAACCGGCCTTGAGAAGACGTTCGAAACAAAGCTCGATAACAAATTTAATGAATTGCTTGCGCGTCTTCCACAACCACCACTGGCTACAGCTGCCGCACCTCTGCAACAACAACAACAACAACAACAACAACAACAACGACGACAACAACAACAACAACAACAACAACAACGACAATGACAACAACAACAACAACGACAACGACAACAACAACAACAACAACAACAACAACAACAACAACAACAACGACAACCATAACGACAACCACAACGACAACAACAACAACAACAACAACAACAACAACGACGACGACGACGACGACAACGACAACGACAACGACAACGACAACTACAACGACAAGGACAACGACAAGGACAAGGACAACGGCAACGACAATGACAGCGACAACAACAACGACAACGACAACGACAATGACAACGACAACAACAACAACAACAACAATGACAACAACAACAACAACAACAATGACGACGACGACTACCTCCACGTCATGAAACAACCCTCCGTCGAGCGAGCCGTGTCCCTCTTAAGCCTGGCCAAACTATTGGTGCTGATGTTGATACTTCTGTGGCTCCTGCTGCTGATGAGGAGGAGGATGATTATGCGGGAGATTACGAGGATGAGGTTGATCAAAATCAGAACTTTGTGCAACCACCAGCACCACAACCACTAGGTCGTCCACATGCAAATAATCGCAATGGTAGGGCTCCCCCTCAGGTACGAGATCATGACCATATCCCGAAACTGATATTGAATATTCCTCCATTTGAGGGTAGATACGTTCCTGATATATATATATATATATATATATATATATATATATCTTACTTGGGAGTTAGAAACCGAACAACGTTTTACATGTTTAGAATATCCCGAGGAGAGACGTGTTGCTGCTGCACTTTGTGCTTTCACTAGTTTTGCTTGTGTGTGGTGGTCTGAACATCGTAGATTATATCAGAATAATATTCCAACTACTTGGGCTGCTTTGAAAACTGCTATGCGTACTCATTGGGTTCCACCATATTATCAACGTGAATTACTTCAAAAATTGCAGCGTTTAAGACAAGGAAAAAATTCTGTAGAGCAATATTATCAGGAATTACAAACTGGCATGATTAGATGTGGTATTGTTGAAGATAATGAAGCTATGCTTGCACGTTTTATGAGTTGATTAAATAGAGATATTCAGACCATTCTAGAGGATAAGGAGTATAATAATATCACTCATTTATTCCATCTTGCTTGTAAAGCTGAACGTGAAGTGCAGGATCGACAAGCATTGGCACGAACTAACTATTCTACAGGTCGACCTTCCTCACGGACACCGCGTGCATCCTCTACTTCCACATATTCTACTGCATCGGCACCTCCATGAGCTGCCACCTCCAGTCATGATACAAGAAAGCAAGCACAACCACCACTATCTTCCAAGAGCACACCTGCCGGGCCTGTGTAGAGCTCTTCTTCTTCCATGGCATCAACAGGGCACACAAGTGATATTATTTGTCATTGTTATAAGGGAAGAGGTCATTATGCATGAGAATGCAAATATGAGCATGTGATGATTGCTACTGAGGATGGTGGTTATGAGTCCGCTAGTGACTATGATGAGGAGAATTTGGCTCTTATTACACGTGAAGAACACGGTGGAGATGATTCTGATCATGAGACTCAATACATGGCTCCTGAAGACGCTGACACATATGAAGGTTTAGTTGCTCAATGCTACCTCTTGAGCACCGCGTTGGTTTTCCCTTGAAGAGGAAAGGGTGATGCAGCAAAGTAGCATAAGTATTTCCCTCTATTTTTGAGAACCAAGGTATCAATGCAGTAGGAGGCCACACACAAGTCCCTTGTACCTACACAAACAAATAAGAACCTCGCAACTAACGCAATAAAGGGGTTGTCAATCCCTTCACGGTCACTTACGAGAGTGAGATCTGATAGAGATAATAATGATAAGATAAATATTTTTGGTATTTTCATGATATAGATTGAAAGTAAAGATTGCCAAATAAAATAGATTGGAAACTTATATGATGGAGAATAGACCCAGGGGCCATAGGTTTCACTAGTGGCTTCTCTCAAGATAGCATAAGTATTACGGTGGGTGAACGAATTACTGTCGAGCAATTGATAGAAAAGCGAATAATTATGAGAATATCTAGGCATGATCATGTATATAGGCATCACGTCCGTGACAAGTAGACCGACTCCTGCCTGCATCTACTACTATTACTCCACACATTGACCGCTATCCAGCATGGATCTAGAGTATTAAGTTCATAAGAACAGAGTAACGCCTTAGGTAAGATGCCATGATGTAGAGGGATAAACTCAAGCAATATGATATAAACCCCATCTTTTTATCTTCGATGGCAACAATACAATATGTGTCGTTTCCCTTTCTGTCACTGGGATCGAGCACCGCAAGATTGAACCCAAAGCTAAGCACTTCTCCCATTGCAAGAAAGATCAATCTAGTAGGCCAAACCAAACTGATAATTCGAAGAGACTTGCAAAGATAACCAATCATGCATAAAAGATTTCAGAGAAGAATCAAATATTGTTCATAGATAGACTTGACCATAAACCCACAATTCATCAGATCTCAACAAATACACCGCAAAAAGAGTTACATCGAATAGATGTCCAAGAAGATCAAGGAGAACTTTGTATTGAGATCCAAAGAGAGAGAATAAGCCATCTAGCTACTAGCTATGGACCCGAAGGTCTGAAGTAAACTACTCACACATCATCGGAGGGGCCATGGAGTTGATGTAGAGGCCCTCCGTGATCAATGCCCCATCCGGCGGAGCTCCGAAAAAGGCCCCAAGATGGGATCTCTTGGGTACAGAAGGTTGCAGCGATGGAAATAGGGTTTCGTGGTGCTCCTCGATGTTTTCAGGGTACATGAACATATATAGGAGGAAGAAGTAGGTTGGTTGAGCCACGAGGGGCCCACGAGGGGGGTGGGCGTGCCTAGGGGGGTAGGCACGCCCCCTGCCTCATGGCCACCTTGTTGGTTGCTTGACGTCCACTCCAAGTCCTCTGGATCACGTTTGTTCCAGAAATCACACTCCCGAAGGTTTCATTCCGTTTGGACTCCGTTTGATATTCCTGTTCTGCGAAACACTGAAATAGGCAAAAAAACAGCAATTTGCACTGGGCCTTGGTTTAATAGGTTAGTCCCAAAAATAATATAAAAGTGTAAAATAAAGCCCATTAATATCCAAAACAGATAATATAATAGCATGGAACAATAAAAAATTATAGATACGTTGGAGACGTATCACTCAACGTGTTTTGAGAGTGCAGGCCACACAAGCTGGGCAAAATCAGAGGCATAATTTGTTCCATACAAAGGGAGTTGTGAAGGAACGTTCTGTTTGCGTCATCATAGATGGAGGGAGTTGCAACAACTTGGCTAGCATGGAGATGGTGGAGAAGCTATCTCTCACCATAAGACCACATCCACATCCTTACTACATCCAATGATTCAACAACAACGACAAGGTTAACGTAACACGTACTCTTCGCGTGCATTTTAGTATCTCTACATATGCTGATTGTGTTGATTGTGATGTGGTACCCATGCAAGCATGTTCATTATTACTTGGTAGACCATGTAAATTTGATAAAAATTCTGTACACCATGGTAGAAACAATTAGTATACTCTTGTTCATAAGGATAAACATATTACTTTGCTTCCTATGTCTCCTGATTCCATTTTGAAAGATGATATTAATAGAGCTAATAAAGCGAAACAGGAGAAAAATAAGAGTGAAAATCAGATTGTGGCAAAAGAATTTGAGCAACAAATTGAGCCTAATAATAAACTATCTAGTGTTGCTTCTGAAATTAAATTGAAAAGTGCATGTTTACTTGCCACCAAATCTGATATTGATGATCTAGATTTCAGCAAATTTGTTTGCTATGCTTTTGTGTGGAAAGAGGTATTATTTTCATTCGAGGACGTGCCTTCCTCTTTGCCTCCCGCTGTTACTAACATTTCACAAGAGTTCGCTGACGTCTTTCCACAAGACGTGCCACCGGGATTACCACCTATTCGAGGGATTGAGCATCAGATTGACTTAATTCCAGGTGCTCCACTACCCAACTGTGCACCATATCGTACCAATCCAGAGGAGACGAAGGAGATTATGCGTCAAGTCCAGGAGCTGCTCGACAAAGGTTATATACACGAATCGCTTAGTCCTTGTGTTGTTCCTATTATTCTAGTGCCGAAAAAGGATGGTACATCGCGTATATGTGTTGATTGTAGAGGCATTAATAATATTACTATTAGTCATCGCCATCCTATTCCTAGGCTAGATGATATGCTTGATGAATTGAGTGGCTCTACAATATTCTCCAAAGTTGATTTTCATAGTGGATACCATCAAATTCGTATGAAATTGGGAGTTGAATGGAAAACGGCATGTAAAACTAAGTTTGGTTTATATGAGTGGTTAGTCATGCCTTTTGGGTTAACTAATGCACCTAGTACTTTCATGAGATTAATGAACAAAGTTTTATGTGCTTTCATTGGACGATTTGTGGTAGTCTATTTTAATGATATACTGATTTATAGTAAATCTTTGGAGGAACATTTGGAACATTTATGTGTTGTTTTTATTGCTCTACATGATGCACGTTTGTTTGGTAACCTTGGAAAGTGCACCTTTTGCACCGACCGATTATCTTTTCTTGGCTATGTTGTTACTCCACAGGGAATTGAAGTTGATAAAGCCAAGATTGAAGCTATTGAGAGTTGGCCGCAGCCCAAAACGGTCACACAAGTGAGGAGTTTCCTTGGCCTCGCTGGTTTCTGTAGGCATTTTGTGAGAGATTTCAGCACCATTGCTGCACCTCTCAACGAGCTTACAAAGGATGTGCCTTTTGTTTGGGGTACCACACAGGAAGAAGCCTTCACGGTATTGAAAGATAAGTTGACACATGCTCCTTTACTCCAACTTCCTGATTTTAATAAGACTTTTGAGCTTGAATGTGATGCTAGTGGAATTGGATTAGGAGGTGTGTTATTACAAGATGGCAGACCGGTTGCATACTTTTCTGAAAAATTGAGTGGGCCTAGTCTGAACTATTCTACTTATGATAAAGAATTATATGCTCTTGTTCGGACCTTAGAAACATGGCAACAATTTATGGCCCAAGGAATTTGTTATACATTCTGATAATGAATCTTTGAAACACATTAAAAGTCAAGCAAAACTAAACCGTAGACATGCTAAATGGGTTGAATTCATTGAGACTTTCCCTTATGTCATTAAACACAAGAAGGGTAAAGAAAATGTTATTGCTGATGCATTGTGTCGTCGTTACACTATGCTTTCACAACTTGACTTTAAAATATTTGGTTTGGAGACCATCAAAGATGTGCATGATGTTGAATTTAAAGATGTATTGCAGAATTGTAAGGAAGGGAGAACTTGGAACAAGTTCATTGTTAACGATGGATTTGTGTTTCGCGCTAACAAGCTATGCATTCCAGCTAGCTCCGTTCGTCTTTTCTTGGTGTACGAGGCGCATGGAGGAGGATTAATGGGAAACTTTGACATGAAGAAGACGAAGGATATACTTGCTATACATTTCTTTTGGCCAAAGTTGAGACGGGATGTTGAGTGTTTTGTTGCTCGCTGCACTACATGTCAAAAAGCTAAGTCATGACTCAATCCTCATGGTTTATATATGCCTTTGCATGTACCTAGTGTTCCTTGGGAGGATATATCTATGGAATTTGTTTTAGGTTTACCTCAAACAAAGAAGCGGAGGGATAGCATATTTGTTGTCGTGGATAGGTTCTCGAAAATGGCACACTTTATACCATGTCATAAAAGCGATGATGCTGTTAATGTTGCTGATTTGTTCTTTCGTGAAATTATTCGCTTGTATGGTGTGCCAAATACTATTGTTTCAGATCGTGATACTAAATTTCTTAGCCACTTTTGGAGATGTTTATGGGATAAGTTGGGGACTAAACTTCTTTTTAGTACTACATGTCAACCCCAAACTGATGGACAAACTGAAGTAGTCAGTAGAACATTGTCTACCATGCTTAGGGCTATTTTGAAGAATAACAAGAAAATGTGGGAAGAATGCTTGCCTCATATTGAATTTGCTTATAATCGGTTGCTGCATTCTACTACTAAGATGTGCCCTTTTGAAATTGTGTATGGTTTCCTACCTCGTGCACCTATTGATTTGTTGCCTCTTCCATCTTCGGAGAAGGTTAATTTTGATGCTAAACAATGCGCTGAATTGATATTAAAAATGCATGAGTTAACTAAGGAAATTGAGCGCATGAATGCTAAATATAAACTTGTTGGAGATAAGGGTAGAAGACGTGTTGTCTTTGCACCTGGAGATCTTGTTTGGTTACATTTGCGTAAGGATAGGTTTCCTAATTTTCACAAGTGAAAGCTAATGCCACGTGCTGATGGTCCTTTTAAGGTGTTAGAAAAAATAAATGATAATGCATATAAACTTGAGTTGCCTGCAGATTTTGGGGTTAGTCCCACTTTTAACATTGCAGATTTGAAGCCTTACTTGGGTGAGGAAGATGAGCTTTAGTCGAGGATGACTTCAATTCAAGAAGGGGAGGATGATGAGGACATCACTAACAAAGTTACACCCACATCCCCTACTGATACATATACAGGACCAATTACTAGAGCTCGCGCACGCCAATTAAATTACCGGCTACTTTCGTTTCTTGGTAATGATTCTAATGTTCGTGAGAATATGATGCTGCCTAAATTGGATACATTTGTCTTGCTTACAAATGAAGGGCCTAGCTTGGACAAGAAGGATGATCATTGGAGCAAGATCAGCATGGAGATGATGGCATGCGCAAGGGGAACCAGAACGGAGTTACAAGTGATGATTTCAGGACTTTGAAGCCACCATAATGAGTGCGTGAAGCCTTGGATGAAATATACAAGATGACACTTCATAAATTTTGTCCAGGGGCTACTATAGGTGCTGCGTCACCTTATTATTGGGCCAGGCCCATGTAATTTCGAAATACTTGAGTATAGGTTGTTGTTAGAGTCCGTATGTGTGGGGAAACAAGAGTTAGGGTTGGTTTCGGACCCCTCCTCGAAGGGCCACAAAATTCCCCCCTCTCCCGCAATATATACAGCCCTTAGGGCGTCGTTTAGACATTGGGTTTTGTTTAGATTAAAGTTCGCCATAGCTGCAACTTCGCGTACTTTGTTTGTGTTCAACGACCAGACAAAGGCGTCACAGAACCCCACCTTGATCAATAGAGCTTTCCTCTTATATTAGCAATTTCCAGATTGCAATCTTAGTTTCTTACTTGTTCCTCATTTGCGTGCAGGAAACAGACCTTCGTGGTCAGGTTGATCGTGCTCCGGCGTGGCCAATAACCTCTCGGAGTTGGTTTAGCGATTGCTAAGGCGCGACGTCCTCGCACGTTCATAGTCGGATCGTCAAAGTCGACTTCCTCAAAACCGATAGCCACCATCTCATCGAAAGATGGGACACCTTTGCGTGTATCACCTACGGTAGCTCTTGGCTCTGCCTGAACTCGTGCAGGCGTTCGTCCAAGCGGTCGACACGCTCGCGGTACATGTGGAGCGCGATCTCAAGCTCCAAGTTGGCTATTTCATCGGAGATCACCAGCTCGAGGATGCGACGACCATGTTCCTCTACTGCGCCCAGGTGGACACCTGGGCCAAGGAGGCGGTCAAGCCTGTCGACCAGCGCGTTGGCATCAAGCGGGCCGCAGATAAGGCGAACGGCGTGACCCATGCGAATGGTGCGGCGGGCTCCGGTGCAAGTATGGTGCCGTCGGCCTCTGGTGCAAGTACGGCGCAGAGGGCCTCTGCCCACTTCTGGCGTGGAATGGGGGTACTAACGGGACATGTACCCAGCTGCGACACCGTGTCGACAGCAGGCAAGCTCCGATGGATCCGCTCTTGTTGTGCGGCGCGCCACGCCTCTCGCTCTGCGGCGCTCCAACGGTCTCACCGTGCGGCGAGCCGCAGCCTATCGGCGCGGACGCAACTAGCTTGCTCTACGGCGCGCCATCAATCATGTTGTGCGGCGAGCTACAGCCTGTCAACGCAGACATGCCTATCTTGATCCGCGACGCTCAAGCGCCATGCGCCAAAGGTCTGCTCAACCCTGGCGATGACGTGCATCATGGCGTCGTCCATAGCATTGCCGGGGAGTGCCTCGGCCTCTACGGGCCGTTGCGCCTACTCGTTTTCCTCGTCGACGAGGTTGATGGCAGAGGCGGCGCTTTGGTGGGTTGGCATGCTTGGAAAAGGTGGATGTGCTACAGGCTGCGCTTGTCGCCTCCGTGCGTCACGCGCCGCCTAGGTTTATGCACAATATTGCTGGGTGGCGGGAAACATGTGAGGAATGGTGGGAAACATGTGGCGTGTTCATAAAACGCCATCAAATTAGTGGAAACTTAGCATAGAAGGAACATCGAGCTAGCACAAGAAGTAGATGATGATTAGATGAACACGGACCGCACTAGGGAACCCATCGGTGATGAATTCATCAATCGCAAATGGTTGAATACTAGCATGTGTTTTCCCACAACACACACGGCTTATTTCATCACAAACAGGTTGGATGGATCAACCGTATGCCACGTTCTCACATTGTCAAAAAGTAATGCAGTAGACCTTCTTTAACATGTGTTAAAGAATTAAAAAAAAGGACCTCGAGGTTAAATTAACTCATGGGATGGGTCGTATCAGTCATTTTATTTGACAAATACGACCCATCCTATCAGTTAATTTAGCATCAACACAACTTCCCATCCAGTCACCCATCTGATGGCTGCTCTAGCCTGAGCACACTTAACTTGAGAGTTCTCTTACATGAGCTACTGGTGGAACAGCTACTCCTTGTAGATATAGGATGCCTCTTTGCATCCTTATGGCATATCCGGATGACCGCCCGTCCCCCAATGGCCAAGTTATGTTGTGTAGACAAAGCATGTCACATACGTCTTATTATAAGGAATCATCTATGTTATTATCAGTCTTCGCACACATTTATGATTACAGACCTGTTTGCCACGTATCACACACATCTTGATATATTGAACCGTTTCTGTTCTCTTGTCTCAACGCAAACAGTTCATCCGAGTGAACCGCATGTTGCACACACCTTGATCTGGCTGACCGTTTCTTTTGTGTTGCCAAATCACAAACAGTTCATCCGAGTGAATTGCATGCTGTATATGGCACACGCCTCCATCTGGCTGCCCGTTTCTTTTGTTCCTCCTCATCGCAAACAGTTAATTCAACTGAACTGTATGCCCTGCATTGCACACGCAACTAAAATCTGAACCGTGTTTGATGCATCCTCCATCGCAAACATTTTTCACCTTTTTTGATAGTTTTTTACACCACTATTTGCGATTATTGCATTGCACATAGTTTCGTCGAAGGGTCTCTGATCATAGTGTCGCGTTAGCACCATCTAGTAGTAGTGACATACCAAGACAAGATGAGTCTACAACTTAATAAATGAAGTGTTGCATGACACCACACATATGTTACTCCCCATTGTGGATGTAGTAACATAGACTAGTAACATATTGAAAGCACAAGTGCTCCCTGGGTGATTTTGGTAATTAATGTCAACATATCTCTTGTTGGACTAATATTTTTATCTAGTATATTTCAGAAAGTTCAACAAAGGCGTGGCATGGACAAGAGGATGTGGAACCCCTTCTAGATGCTAAGAACAGAAGATTGGCAAAAGCTGAAGACTCTTCATTTCTATTTTGACAACTCAACTGCTAATACCTTTAAATATTCTTTGGCTCCCCTTGTGTTGAATCTATAAGTTTGGGTTGAATACTCTATCCTCGAAAACTGTTGCGATCCCCTATACTTGTGGCTTATCATTACCATTCGTGGGTTTAAGTCTCCATCAATGTGGATGTACGATAGCACCACCTATCGGAACCACGCCAAAAATCTCCGTGTCTCCAATTGCATTTGCACACTCCAATCCCATCCCTTTACTTTCTTGCAACTTGCATGCTTTACTTTCCACTGCTCATATACTCTTGCCATGCTTTCTTGAAAAGTATAGTGAATGTTTGAACTTGTGCTAAAACTCCACCTTAACCTAAAGAATTTAATACTGCTACTTTTCTTTGTTGAGGGTCTAATCACCCCCTCTAGACACCTCTTCTCGATCCTTTCAATTGGTATCAGAGCATTGGTCTCCATTGCTTTGGTTTAATCACCATTGGAGGAAGATGGATGAGTCTACATTGGGAAGTTTTAGACATAGAGTGCCTATACTTGATGGAGAGTTCTTCCATGCTTGGAAAAATGAGATGCTTGAGATTTTCAATGAATATCACTTGAACAAGTACATTCACTAGTAGAAAACAGGGCTATGGTCCAGGCCGGCTCAGCCCATTAGTCCCGGTTCAGTCTAGAACCGGGACCAATGTGGGCATTGGTCCCGGTTCGTGAGCCCAGGGGGCCGGCCGGGCCACGTGGGCCATTGGTCCCGGTTGGTGGGACGAACCGGGACCAATGGGCCTCGCTCCTGGCCCACCACCATTGGTCCCGGTTGGTGGCTTGAACCGGGACCAAAGGCTTCCCTTTAGTCCCGGTTCATGTCATCAGCCGGGACCAATGAGGTGCCTATATATACCCCCTCGCGCAAGAGCAGAGCACAGTGCTTTGTTTTTTCTGGCCGAGGGGGAGAGGGCTTTGTGGTTCTCTAGCTCACCTCCTATGCACATGAGGTGTTCGATGGAATGCCCGAGCCACACTACTTAAGCTTTCTCCTCTCGAAGCTCGACCTCCAAGCTCCATTTTCCTCGAGATTTGTCTAGATTTAGCGGTCCGTCACACCCCGTCCCCGTCTTCACCGCTGTCGATCACCCGCGCCGATCTCATCACCGACACCACCGTGGTGAGCCTCTTGTTCTTATCTTCTTTCTGAAAGGAAAAATATTCTTACTTGTATGTTTAGATAGATACTTGTATCATTTTCTTACATTTATTATTGCATCTTATATAGTGCGATGGTTTTGGTATCCGCCCCCATCGGCCCTCGTCCTGTCTATGATTCGGATTTGGTATGTATATTATCTTTATAACTATTGGTTCATTTATTGTTTATGAAAATTATGCCGACCAACGTGACATAGATTTTATTTATCTAGGATGTATGTGAATCGGAAATGCCAACCGACCCTATTGTCGAGAGGTTAAATTTAGTTGAAGAAGAAAACAATTTGTTGAAGGAAAAAATAAAAAAAATTGAGGAGGAGAAGATGATATTGGAGTTGCATGTTGCGGATGTCGTCGATGATCACAAGATGAAGATGGATGCAATGCGCTTGAAGATTAGAAAGATTAGAAAATATGCCATTCATACCGAGGCTTGGTATCATTATGTCGTTGGATCAATTGTTACCTTGGTTGCGATTATGATCGCATTTGTTTTCGCATTGAAATGTTTTACATAGTTTCAATGTATGGTTTAATTAATTAGATGCTCTGGAGAGCTATATGTTGTTATATGAGAACTATGTATGCACTTTGGTTTTAATGTGATGATGAACTTCTATTAATTTGGACACTTAATTATATATAATGCACGCAGATGAACCAGCAATGGATGTACGGTGACAGACACACCCGCGAGTACATTAAGGGCGTGCATGAGTTTCTCGATGCGGCTGAGGCAAACAAGCAGAATGGTTTCATGTGTTGTCCATGCACTGAATGTGGGAATACGAGGTCTTACTCTAACCGGAAAATCCTTCACTCCCACCTGCTTTACAAGGGTTTCATGCCACACTATAATGTTTGGACGAGGCACGGAGAAATAAGGGTTATGATGGAAGACGGCGAAGAAGAAGAGTACGATGACAACTATGTGCCCCCTGAATACGGTGATGCTGCAACGGGGGGAGCTGGTGAAGATCAAGAGGAACCACACGATGTGCCCAATGATGCTGCCACGGGTGAAGCTGCTGAAGATCAAGAGGAACCAGACGATGTGCCCGATGATGATGATCTCCGCCGGGTCATTGTCGATGCAAGGACGCAATGCATTAGTCAAAAGGAGAAGCTGAAGTTCGATCGCATGTTAGAGGATCACAAAAAAGGGTTATACCCCAATTGCGAAGATGGCAACACAAAGCTCGGTACCGTACTGGAATTGCTGCAGTGGAATGCAGAGAATGCTGTGGCTGAGAAAGGATTTGAGAAGCTACTGAAAATATTGAAGAAGAAGCTTCCAAAGGATAACGAATTGCCCGACAGTACATACGCAGCAAAGAAGGTCGTATGCCCTCTAGGATTAAAGGTGGAGAAGATACATGCATGCCCTAATGACTGCATCCTCTACCGCGGTGCATACAAGGATCTGAACGCATGCCCGGTATGCGGTGCGTTGCGGTATAAGATCAGACGAGATGACCCTGGTGATGTTGACGGCGAGCCCCTCAGGAAGAGGGTTCCTGCGAAGGTGATGTGGTATGCTCCTATAATACCACGGTTGAAACGTCTGTTCAGAAACGAAGAGCATGCCAAGTTGATGCGATGGCACAGTGAGAACCGAAAGAAAGATGGGAAGTTGAGAGCACCCGCTGACGGGTCGCAGTGGAGAAAAATCGAGAGAAAGTACTGGGATGAGTTTGCAAAGGACCAAAGGAATGTATGGTTTGCTTTAAGCGCGGATGGCATTAATCCTTTTGGGGAGCAGAGTAGCAATCACAGCACCTGGCCCGTGACTCTATGTATGTATAACCTTCCTCCTTGGATGTGCATGAAGCGGAAGTTCATTATGATGCCAGTTCTCATCCAAGGCCCTAAGCAACCCGGCAACGAAATTGATGTGTACCTAAGGCCATTAGTTGAAGAACTTTTACAGCTGTGGAATGGAAATGGTGTACGTACGTGGGATGAGCACAGACAGGAGGAATTTAACCTTAAGGCATTGCTGTTCGTGACCATCAACGATTGGCCCGCTCTCAGTAACCTTTCAGGACAGACAAACAAAGGATACCACGCATGCACGCACTGTTTAGATGACACTGAAAGTATATACCTAGACAAATGCAGGAAGAATGTGTACCTGGGCCATCGTCGATTTCTTCCGACCAACCATCAATGTCGAAAGAGAGGCAAGCATTTCAAAGGCGAGGCAGATCACCGGAAGGAGCCCGCCATGCGCACCGGTGATCACGTGCTTGCTATGGTCAATGATTTACACTACGTAATCTTTGGAAAGGGTCCCGGTGGACTAGCTGTTCCGAATGACGCTGAGGGACACGCACCCATGTGGATGAAGAAATCTATCTTTTGGGACCTACCCTACTGGAAAGACCTAGAGGTCCGCTCCTGAATCGAAGTGATGCACGTGACGAAGAACCTTTGCGTGAACCTGCTAGGCTTCTTGGGCGTGTATGGGAAGACAAAAGATACACCTGAGGCACGAGGGGACCTGCAACTTTTGCACGAAAAAGACGGCATGCCTCCGAAGCAGTATAAAGTTCCTGCCAGCTACGCTCTTACGAAAGAAGAGAAAGAAATCTTCTTTGAATGCCTGCTCAGTATGAAGGTCACGACTGGCTTCTCGTCGAATATAAAGGGAATAATAAATATGCCAGAGAAAAAGTTTCAGAACCTAAAGTCTCATGACTGCCACGTGATTATGACGCAACTGCTTCCGGTTGCATTGAGGGGGCTTCTACCGGAAAACGTTCGATTAGCCATTGTGAAGCTATGTGCATTCCTCAATGCAATCTCTCAGAAGGTGATCGATCCAAAAATCGTACCAAGGCTAAGGAGTGATGTGGCGCAATGTCTTGTCAGTTTCGAGCTGGTGTTCCCACCATCCTTCTTCAATATCATGACGCACGTCCTAGTGTTGGGTTTCGTAGTAATTTCAAAAAATTTCCTACGCACACGCAACATCATGGTGATGCATAGCAACGAGAGGGGAGAGTGTTGTCTACGTACCCATGCAGACCGACTGCGGAAGCGTTGACGCAACATAGAGGAAGTAGTCGTACGTCTTCACGATCCAACCGATCAAGCACCGAAACTACGGAACCTCCGAGTTCGAGCACACGTTCAGCTCGATGAAGATCCCCGGACTCCGATCCAGCAAAGTGTCGGGGAAGAGTTTCGTCAGCACAACGGTGTGGTGACGATCTTGATGCACTACAGCAGCAGGGCTTCGCCTAAACTCCGCTACAGTATTATCGAGGAATATGGTGGCTGGGGGCCTCTACCTCAGTATATAAAGGACTAGAGGGGGGAGGCTGGCCGGCCAAGGTGTGGCGCGCCAGGAGAGTCCTACTTCCTCTGGGAGTAGGATTCCCCCCCAATCCTAGTTGGAATAGGATTCGCAGAGGGGGAAAGAGAGAGAGGGGGCCGGCCACCTCTCCTAGTCCTAATAGGACTAGGGGAAGGGGGAGGCGCGCAGCCCATGTAGGGCTGCCTCTTCTCTTTTCCACCAAGGCCCATCATGGCCCATTTAGCTCCTGGGGGGTTCCGGTAACCTTCCCGGTACTCCGGTAAAATCCCGATTTCACCCGGAACACTTCCGATATCCAAACATAGGCTTCCAATATATCAATCTTCACGTCTCGACCATTTCGAGACTCCTCGTCATGTCTGTGATCACATCCGGGACTCCGAACAACCTTAGGTACATCAAAATGCCTAAACTCATAATATAACTGTCATCGTAACCTTAAGCATGCGGACCCTACGGGTTCGAGAACAATGTAGACATGACTGAGACTTGTCTCCGGTCAATAAACAATAGCGGGACCTGGATGCCCATATTGGCTCCTACATATTCTATGAAGATCTTTATCGGTCAGACCGCATAACAACATACGTTGTTCCCTTTGTCATCGGTATGTTACTTGCCCGAGATTCGATCGTCGGTATCCAATACCTAGTTCAATCTCGTTACCAGCAAGCCTCTTTACTCATTCCGTAATACATCATCTCGCAACCAACTCATTGGTTGCAATGCTTGCAAGGCTTATGTGATGTGCATTACCGAGAGGGCCCAGAGATACCTCTTCCGACAATCGGAGTGACAAATCCTAATCTCAAAATACGCCAACCCAACATGTACCTTTGGAGACACCTGTAATGCTCCTTTATAATCACCCAGTTACGTTGTGACGTTTGGTAGCACCCAAAGTGTTCCTCCGGCAAATGGGAGTTGCATAATCTCATAGTCATAGGAACATGTATAAGTCATGAAGGAAGCAATAGCAACATACTAAATGATCGGGTGCTAAGCTAATGGAATGGGTCATGTCAATCAGATCATTCAACTAATGATGTGACCTCGTTAATCAAATAACAACTCTTTGTCTATGGTTAGGAAACATAACCATCTTTGATTAACGAGCTAGTCAAGTAGAGATATACTAGTGACACTCTGTTTGTTTATGTATTCACACATGTATTATGTTTCCGGTTAATACAATTCTAGCATGAATAATAAACATTTATCATGAAATAAGGAAATAAATAATAACTTTATTATTGCCTCTAGGGCATATTTCCTTCAGTCTCCCACTTGCACTAGAGTCAATAATCTAGTTCACATCGCTATGTAATTACACCAATAGTTCACATCTTTATGTGATTGGTTCACATCTTCATGTGACTAACACCCAAAGGGTTTACTAGATTCAATAATCTAGTTCACATCGCTATGTGATTAACACCCAAAGAGTGATCATGTTTTGCTTGTGAGAGAAATTTAGTCAACGGGCCTGCCATATTTAGATCCGTATGTATTTTGCAAAATTCTATGTCTACAATGCTCTGCACGGAGCTAATCTTAGCTAATTGCTCCCTCTTTCAATATGTATCTAGATCGAGACTTAGAGTCATCCAGATCTGTGTCAAAACTTGCATCGACGTAACTTTTTACGACAAACCTTTCTGTCACCCCCATAATTGAGAAATATTTCCTTATTCCACTAAGGATAATTTTGACCGCTGTCCAGTGATCTACTCCTAGATCACTATTGTACTCCCTTGCTTAACACAGTGTAGGGTATACAATAGATCTGGTACACAGCATGGCATAATTTATAGAATCTATGGCTGAGGCATAGGGAATGACTTTCATTCTATTTCTATCTTCTGCCGTGGTCGGGCTTCGAGTCTTACTCAATTTCACACCTTGTAACACAGGCAAGAAACTTTTTCTTTGACTGTTCCATTTTGAACTACTTCAAAATCTTGTCAAGGTATGTACTCATTGAAAAACTTATCAAGCGTCTTGATCTATCTCTATAGATCTTGATACTCAATATGTAAGCAGCTTTACCGAGGTCTTTCTTTGAAAAATTCCTTTCAAGCATTCCTTTATGCTTTGCAGAATAATTTTACATTATTTCCGATCAATAATATGTCATTCACATATACTTATCAGAAATGTTGTAGTGCTCCCACTCACTTTCTTGTAAATACAGGCTTCATCGCAAGTCTGTATAAAACTATATGCTTTGATCAACTTATCAAAGCGTATATTCCAACTCCGAGATGCTTGCACCAGTCCATAGATGGATCGCTGGAGCTTGCATATTTTGTTAGCACCTTTAGGATTGACAAAACCTTCTGGTTGTATCATATACAACTCTTCTTTAATAAATCTATTAAGGAATGCAGTTTTGTTTATCCATTTGCCAGATTTCATAAAACGCGGCAATTGCTAACATGATTCGGACAGACTTAAGCATAGATACGAGTGAGAAACTCTCATCGTAGTCAACACCTTGAACTTGTCGAAAACCTTTTGCGACAATTCTAGCTTTGTAGATAGTAACACTACTATCAGCGTCCGTCTTCCTCTTGAAGATCCATTTATTTTCTATGGCTTGCCGATCATCGGGCAAATCCATCAAAGTCCATACTTTGTTCTCATACATGGATCATATCTCAGATTTCATGGCCTCAAACCATTTCGCGGAATCTGGGCTCATCATCGCTTCCTCATAGTTCGCAAGTTCGTCATGGTCTAGTAACATGACTTCCAGAACAGGATTACCGTACCACTCTGGTGCGGATCTCACTCTGGTTTACCTACGAGATTTGGTAGTAACTTGATCTGAAGTTACATGATCATCATCATTAGCTTCCTCACTAATTGGTGTAGTAGCCACAGGAACAGATTTCTGTGATGAACTACTTTCCAATAAGGGAGAAGGTACAATTACCTTATCAAGTTCTACTTTCCTCCCACTCACTTCTTTCGAGAGAAACTCCTTCTCTAGAAAAACTCCGAATTTAGCAACAAAAGTCTTGCCTTCGGATTTGTGATAGAAGGTGTACCCAACAGTCTCCTTTGGGTATCCTATGAAGACATATTTCTCCGATTTGGGTTCGAGCTTATCATGTTGAAACTTTTTCACATAAGCATCGCAGTCCCAAACTTTAAGAAACGACAACTTAGGTTTCTTGCCAAACCATAGTTCATATGGTGTCGTCTCAACGGATTTAGATGGTGCCCTATTTAACGTGAATGCAGCTGTCTCTAATGCATAACTCCAAAACGATAGTGGTAGATCGGTAAGAGACATCATAGATCGCACTATATCCAATAAAATACGGTTATGACGTTCGGACACACCATTATGCTGTGGTGTTCCATGTGGCATGAGTTTGTGAAATTATTCCACATTGTTTTAATTGAAAACCAAACTCGTAACTCAAATATTTTACCTCTGCGATCATATTGTAGAAACTTTTATTTTCTTGTCATGATGATTTTCCACTTCACTCTGAAATTCTTTGAACTGTTCAAATGTTTCAGACTTATGTTTCATCAAGTAGATATCCCCATATCTGCTCAAATCATCTGTGAAGGTCAGAAAATAATGATACCTGCTGCAAGCCTTAATATTCATCGGACCACATACATCAGTATGTATGATCTCCAACAAATCTGTTGCTTGCTTCATTGTTCCGGAGAATGGCGTTTTAGTCATCTTACCCAAAAGGCATGGTTCGCAAGCATCAAGTGATTCATAATCAAGTGATTCCAAAATCCCATCAGTATGGAGTTTCTTCATGCGCTTTACACCAATATGAACTAAACGGCAGTGCTACAAATAAGTTGCACTTATCATTATTAACTTTGCATCTTTTGGTTTCAATATTATGATTATGTGTATCACTACGATCGAGATCCAACGAACTATTTTCATTGGGTGTGTAACCATATAAGGTTTTATTCATGTAAACAGAACAACAATTTATTCTTTTACTTAAATGAATAACCGTATTACAATAAACATGATCAAATCATATTCATGCTTAACGCAAACACCAAATAACACTTATTCAGGTTCAACACTAATCCTGAAAGTATAGGGAGTGTGCGATGATGATCATATCAATCTTGGAACCACTTCCAACACACATCGTCACTTCGCCCTTAACTAGTCTCTGTTTATTCTGCAACTCCCGTTTCGAGTTACTAATCTTAGCAACTGAACTAGTATCAAATACTGAGGGGTTGCTATAAACACTAGTAAAGTACACATCAATAACATGTATATCAAATATACTTATGTTCACTTTGCCATCCTTCTTATCTGCCAATTACTTGGGGTAGTTCCGCTTCCAGTGACCAGTCCCTTTGCAGTAGAAACACTTAGTCTCAGGCTTAGGACCAGACTTGGGCTTCTTCACTTGAGCAGCAACTTGCTTGCTGTTCTTCTTGAAGTTCCCCTTCTTCCCTCTGCCCTTTTCTTGAAACTAGTGGTCTTGTCTACCATCAACACTTGATGTTTTTCTCGATTTCTACCTTCGTCAATTTCTGCATTACGAAGAGCTTGGGAATCGTTTCCGTTATCCCTTGCATATCATAGTTCATCATGAAGTTCTACTAACTTGGTGATGGTGACTAGAGAATTCTGTCAATCACTATCTTATCTGGAAGATTAACTCCCACTTCATTCAAGCGATTGTAGTACTCAGACAATCTGGGCCCATGCTCACTAGTTGAGCGATTCTCCTCCATCTTTTAGCTATAGAACTTGTTGGAGACTTCATATCTCTCAACTTGGGTATTTGCTTGAAATATTAACTTCAACTCCTGGAACATCTCATATGCTCCATGACGTTCAAAACGTCTTTGAAGGCCCGATTCTAAGCCATTAAGCATGGTGCACTAAACTATCAAGTAGTCATCATATTGAGCTAGCCAAACGTTCATAATGTCTGCATCTGCTCCTGCAATAGGTTCGTCACCTAGCGGTGCATCAAGGACATAATTCTTCTGTGCAGCAATGAGGATAAACCTCAGATCACGGATCCAATCCGCATCTTTGCTACTAACATCTTTCAACACAATTTTCTCTAGGAACATATCAAAATAAACACAGGGAAGCAACAACGCGAGCTATTGATCTACAACATGATTTGCAAAATACTACCAGGACTAAGTTCATGATAAATTTAAGTTCAATTTAATCATATTACTTAAGAACTCCCACTTAGATAGACATCCCTCTAATCCTCTAAGTGATCACGTGATCCAAATCAACTAATCCATGACCAATCATCACGTGAGATGGAGTAGTTTTCAATGGTGAACATCGTTTATGTTGATCATATCTACTATATGATTCACGCTCGACCTTTCGGTCTCCGTGTTCCGAGGCCATATCTGCATATGCTAGGCTCGTCAAGTTTAACCTGAGTATTCTGCGTGTGCAAAACTGGCTTGCACCCATTGTAGATGGACGTAGAGCTTATCACACCCGATCATAATGTGGTGTCTGGGCACGACGAACTTTGGCAACGGTGCATACTCAGGGAGAACACTTCTTGATAATTTAGTGAGAGATCATCTTATAATGCTACCGTCAATCAAAGCAAGATAAGATGCATAAAAGGACAAACATCTCATGCAATCAATATTAGTGATATGATATGGCCATCATCATCTTTTGCTTGTGATCTCCATCTCCGAAGCACCGTTATGATCACCATCGTCACCGGCGCGACACCTTGATCTCCATCGTAGCATCGTTGTCGTCTCGTCAATCTTATGCTTCCACGACTATCACTACCGTTTAGTAATAAAGTAAAGCATTACATCGCGATTGCATTGCATACAATAAAGCGACAACCATATGGCTCCTGCCAGTTGCCGATAACTCGGTTACAAAACATGATCATCTCATACAATAAAATTCAGCATCATGCCTTGACCATATCACATCACAACATGCCCTGCAAAAACAAGTTAGACGTCCTCTACTTTGTTGTTGCAAGTTTTACGTGGCTGCTACGGGCTTAAGCAAGAACCAATCTCACCTACGCATCAAAACCACAACGATAGTTTGTCAAATAGACTCCGTTTTAACCTTCGCAAGGACCGGGCGTAGCCACACTTGGTTCAACTAAAGTTGGAGAGACAGTCGCCCGCAAGCCACCTGTGTGCAAACCACGTCGGGGGAACCGGTCTCGCGTAAGCGTACGCGTATTGTTGGTCCGGGTCGTCTCGTCCAACAATACCGCCGAACCAAGTATGACATGTTGGTAGGCAGTATGACTTATATCGCCCACAACTCACTTGTGTTCTACTCGTGCAAATAACATCAAACCATAAAACCTAGGCTCGGATGCCACTGTTGGGTTTCGTAGTAATTTCAAAAAATTTCCTACGCACACGCCAGATCATGGTGATGCATAGCAACGAGAGGGGAGAGTGTTGTCTACGTACCCACGCAGACCGACTGCGGAAGCGTTGACGCAACATAGAGGAAGTAGTCGTACGTCTTCACGATCCAACCGATCAAGCACCGAAACTACGGCACCTCCAAGTTCGAGCACACGTTCTTCTCGATGACGATCCCCGGACTCTGATCCAGCAAAGTGTCGGGGAAGAGTTCCGTCAGCACGACGGCGTGGTGACGATCTTGATGCACTACAGCAGCAGGGCTTCGCCTAAACTCCGCTACAGTATTATCGAGGAATATGGTGGCTGGGGGCACCGCACACGGCTAAGGAACAGATCACGTGGATCAACTTGTGTGTTCTAGGGTGCCTCTGCCTCAGTATATAAAGGACTAGAGGGGGGAGGCTGGCCGGCCAAGGTGTGGCGCGCCAGGAGAGTCCTACTCCCTCTGGAGTAGGATTCCCCCCCAATCCTAGTTGGAATAGGATTCGCGGAGGGGGAAAAGAGAGAGAGGGGGCCGGCCACCTCTCCTAGTCCTAATAGGACTAGGGGAAGGGGGAGGCGCGCAGACCATGTAGGGCTGCCTCTTCTCTTTTCCACCAAGGCCCATCATGGCCCATTTAGCTCCCGAGGGGTTCCGGTAACCTTCCCGGTACTCCGGTAAAATCCCGATTTCACCTGGAACACTTCCGATATCCAAACATAGGCTTCCAATATATCAATCTTCATGTCTCGACCATTTCGAGACTCCTCGTCATGTCCGTGATCACATCCGGGACTCCGAACAACCTTCGGTACATCAAAATGCCTAAAATCATAATATCTGTCATCGTAACCTTAAGCGTGCGGACCCTACGGGTTCGAGAACAATGTAGACATGACCGAGACTTGTCTCCGGTCAATAACCAATAGTGGGACCTGGATGCCCATATTGGCTCCTACATATTCTACGAAGATCTTTATCGGTCAGACCGCATAACAACATACGTTGTTCCCTTTATCATCGGTATGTTACTTGCCCGAGATTTGATCGTCGGTATCCAATACCTAGTTCAATCTCGTTACCAGCAAGTCTCTTTACTCGTTCCGTAATACATCATCTCGCAACTAACTCATTGGTTGCAATGCTTGCAAGGCTTATGTGATGTGCATTACCGAGAGGGCCCAGAGATACCTCTTCCGACAATCGGAGTGACAAATCCTAATCTCGAAATACGCCAACCCAACATGTACCTTTGGAGACACCTGTAATGCTCCTTTATAATCACCCAGTTACGTTGTGACGTTTGGTAGCACCCAAAGTGTTCCTCCGGCAAACGGGAGTTGCATAATCTCATAGTCATAGGAACATGTATAAGTCATGAAGGAAGCAATAGCAACATACTAAACGATCGGGTGCTAAGCTAATGAAATGGGTCATGTCAATCAGATCATTCAACTAATGATGTGACCTCGTTAATCAAATAACAACTCTTTGTCTATGGTTAGGAAACATAACCATCTTTGATTAACGAGCTAGTCAAGTAGAGGCATACTAGTGACACTCTGTTTGTTTATGTATTCACACATGTATTATGTTTCCGGTTAATACAATTCTAGCATGAATAATAAACATTTATCATGAAATAAGGAAATAAATAATAACTTTATTATTGCCTCTAGGGCATATTTCCTTCACCTAGTTCATCTAGTCGACGAGATTGTCATCCTGGGGCCCGTATTTCTACACAATATGTTCCCCTTTGAGAGGTTCATGGGAGTCCTAAAGAAATATGTCTGTAACCGCGCTAGGCCAGAAGGAAGCATCTCCATGGGCCATCAAACAGAGGATGTTATCGGGTTTTGTGTTGACTTCATTCCTGGCCTTAACAAGATAGGTCTCCCTAAATCGCGGTATGAGGGGGGACTGACTGGAAAAGGCACTCTTGGAAGAGACTCAATAATATGCAGGGACGGATATTCTTGGTCTCAAGCACACTACATAGTTCTACAAAACTCTACCTTGGTGACCCCGTATGTCAATGAACACAAGAACAGTCTGCGCTCCAAACACCCGGAGCAGTGCGACGACTGGATTACATGTGAACACATTAGGACTTTCAGCAGTTGGTTGGAAACATGTCTCAGAGGTGACAACACTGTTTGTGATGAGTTGTACTTGTTGTCAAGGGGACCATCTTTGACTGTATTGACTTACAAAGGATTCAAGATAAACGGGAATACATTTTACACGATCGCCCAAGATCAAAAGAGCACCAACCAAAACAGCGGTGTCCGCTTTGATGCAGCAACCGAGAGCGGAAAGGACACATATTATGGTTACATAGTGGACATATGGGAACTTGACTACGGACCTGATTTTAAGGTCCCTTTGTTTAAGTGCAAATGGGTCAATCTGTTAGGCGGCGGGGTACAGGTAGACCCACAGTACGGAATGACAACAGTGGATCTGAAAAATCTTGGGTACACTGACGAACCGTTCGTCCTAGCCAATGATGTGGCACAGGTTATCTATGTGAAGGACATGTCTACCAAACCGAGAAAAAGAAAAGATAAGGAAGCGAATACATCACATGATGAGCCAAAGCGCCACATAGTTCTTTCAGGAAAAAGGGACATCCTGGGAGTGGACAGCAAGACAGACATGTCTGAAGATTATGAAAAGTTTCATGAAATTCCTCCCTTCAATGTCAAGGCTGACCCAAGCATCCTGATAAACAATGAAGATTATCCATGGTTACGGCGCAATAAGCAAATGACACAAGCGAAGAAAAAGTGAAGACTTTCTCCCGCAACTATTATGATGATACCATGCCAAATTTGTAACAGACGAACATGCTACCATTGTCCGTTTTGTACATGCACATGCTATGTGGGTGAAATTATGATACCATCCCAACTTTCAAATTTTTCAGAGTTCATTTGAAATACTTTCATGTCTTATGGTTCGAAACTTTGATACTTCGAAAGTGATTGTCCATTTTGTACACAAAGTGCATCAAGTTTTTTTTGTAACCCTCTCTACTTTTTGGAACATGCTATGTGGGTGAAATGATGATACCATGCCAACTTTCAACCTTTTCAGAGTTCATTTTGAAATGCTTTCCAATTTCAGAGTCATTTAGCTCAAATAATGAATTAATAGCAAACAGAATGAACTACAAAACTTTTATGAAAATAAAACCAATCAATTAAAATATTATGTTATGATCAACTAAAATAAAACTATAATATTCTTCAATAGCAAAAAGAATATAATTTTTGTGACCTAAAATCAAACTATAAGTATTTAATTGTAAGTATAAATAAAAAATAAATAGCAAAGAAGAAAAAAAATTCTATTTTTATAGTAAAGTTATTCATAAACTACTGATTCACACAAATTTTTAAAAATTCAAATTTAAACTATTCAAAATTTAAAACTAATGGCACTAACAGAAAGTTTATAATTTTTGTGACCTAAAATCAAAAAGAAATCACTAAAAAACTATAAGTATTTAGTTGTAAGTATAAATAAAAAATAAATAGAAAAAAAATTCTATTTTTATAGTAAAGTTATTCATAAACTAGTGATTCACACAAATTTTTAAAAATTCAAATTTAAACTATTCAAAATTTAAAACTAATGGCACTAACAGAAAGTTTATAATTTTTGTGACCTAAAAGCAAAAAGAAATCACTAAAAAAATGTAAGTATTTAGTTGTAAGTAGAAAAAAAATAAGTAGAAAAAAAATTCTATTTTTATAGTAAAGTTATTCATAAACTAGTGATTCACACAAATTTTTAAAAATTCAAATTTAAACTATTCAAAATTTAAAACTAATGGCACTAACAGAAAGTTTATAATTTTTGTGACCTAAAAGCAAAAAGAAATCACTAAAAAACTATAAGTATTTAGTTGTAAGTAGAAATAAAAAAATAAAAAACCAAAAAAATGTAGAAATAAAAAAGAAAAAACCAAAAAAATGCCTCCTACTGGGCCTCCACGGCCTGAATACGACTAGAAACACTACATGGGCCAGGATTCAGGCCCGCAGAAGGCCCAATAGGCCCACAGGCAGTAGCAAGTTTAGGCCCGAAAGCCTGCATTAGAGAGGAGCTCGAATGGGGAGGCACACCAGCGCTTATAAACCAGTGTCGGCGCCCTTCAGCTAGCGATGTGGGGCTAAACTTTTGGGCGCGGGGCAGCACAAGGCCATTGGTCCCGGTTCGTGGCACCAACCGGGACTAAAGGGAGCATTAGTCCCGGTTTGTGCCACGAACGGGACCATTGCTCTGGCTATATAAGCCAACACTTGTGAAATTTTGGCCAACCGCCTCCCATTCGCCCCGACGCCCCCAGGCCGTTCGTCGTCGTCGTCGCCGCCCCGACCCCGTCGTCGCCCCGCGCCGTCGCCCCGCGCCCGCCGCCGTCGCCCCGCCCCGCTGTCGCCCCGCCCCGCCCCGTCGCCGCCCCGAGCCCGTACGTCGTCGACCCGCGCCGTCGCCCCGAGCCCATCGCCGCCCCGTGCCCGCCGCCGTCGCCTCGCCCCGTCGCCGCCCCGAGCCCGCCGCCGTCGCCCCGCCCCGTCGCCGCCCCGAGCCCGTCGCCGCCCTGCCCCGTCGTCGCCCCGCGCCGGTGCCGGCCCTTTAGGTTGATGATGTTGATGATATGATGATGTTTTTTTTCTGTTCATGATATGATGATGTTTTTTGTCTGTTGATGATATGATGATGTTTTTTTTCATATATGCATTTTGTCATATATGTATTAATTTTTTAAGTTGTTAGTACATATCGATTTTAGGTTAGTGCATTTTATCACTGATTTTAGGTTAGTTGAGCCTCTTTAGTGCATTTTATGTTTGTTGCATTTTAGGTTAGTGCATTTTATGTTAGTGGAGAGGAAAAAGTAAAATAAGGAAAAGGAAAATAAGTAGAGAAAGAAGGAGAAGAAGAAGGAGAAGACGAGGAGAGGAAGAAAAGGAAGAGGAGAAGAAGAAAAAATAGAAAAAAAATTCTATTTTTTCTTCTTCTCCTCTATTCCTTTCTTCTTCTCCTCTTTTTTTTCTTCTTTTTTTTCTTCGATCTTCTCCCCCTCCCGATAGGAATGTTTTATATAGAAAGTTACAATTTTAGAAAAGTTTTATATATGCAAAAATTACAATTTTAGAAAAAGAAGGATAGGAAAGAAGAAAATAAGAAGAGGAACGAAAGAAGAAGAGGAGAGGAAAAGAAGAGGAGAAATAAATAAGAAAAAGAAAAAAGAAGAAAAAGAAGAGGAGAAGGAAGAAAGGAATAGTGGAGAAGAAGAGAAAATAGAATAAGAAGAAGAAAAAAGAAGAAAAAGAAGAGGAGAAGGAAGAAAGGAATAGTGGAGAAGAAGAGAAAATAGAATATTCTATTTTCTCTTCTTCTCCACTATTCCTTTCTTCCTTCTCCTCTTCTTTTTCTTCTTTTTTCTTCTTCTTATTTATTTCTTCTCTTCGAGGGGTCGAGGGTCGGGAACTAGGGTAGATGGTCGAGGGTCATTAAGGGGTCAAGGGTCGAGGGTTTCCGGGTCGAGGGTTCGAGGGTTCTATAGGTTCGAGGGTCGAGGGTTCCAGCAGGGTCGTCTAGGGGTCGAGGGTTCCAGGGTCGTCGAGGGTTCGAGGGGTCGAGGATCGCCGAGGGGTCGAGAGAGGTTTCCTAGTGTCAAAGTATTAAAGAAATCCATGCCTTCATAATTAGCCGGAAGTAACCAGGGCATGTTGGTACGAAGTTCTGCAAAGTTGTTCTGGAATGGAGTCCCGGATAGAATAATCCGCCTTTTGGTACGAATTCAGCAAAGGCCTTCCAAATAGCGATATTCGGAAGGCTCTTGCTGAACATTGTACCAAAAAGCGAATTATCCTATCTGGGACTCCGTTCCAGAACAACTTTGAAGAGCTTCGTACCATCATGCACATGTTACTTTCGCCTAATGATGAAGACATGGTTTTGTTGAATCCTTTGACACTAGGCAACCTCCCGACCCCTCGGCGATCCTCTCGAACATGAGAGGAAGAAGAAGGTCGTCTAGGGGTCGAGGGTTCCAGGGTCGTCGAGGGTTCGAGGGATCGAGGATCGCCGAGGGGTCGAGAGAGGTTTCCTAGTGTCAAAGTGTTGAAGAAATCCATGCCTTCATCATTAGCCGGAAGTAACCAGGGCATGTTGGTACGAAGTTCTGCAAAGTTGTTCTGGAATGGAGTCCCGGATAGAATAATCCGCCTTTTGGTACGAATTCAGCAAAGGCCTTCCAAATAGCGATATTCGAAAGGCTCTTGCTGAACTTTGTACCAAAAAGCGAATTATCCTATCTGGGACTCCGTTCCAGAACAACTTTGAAGAGCTTCGTACCATCATGCACATGTTACTTTCGCCTAATGATGAAGACATGGTTTTGTTGAATCCTTTGACACTAGGCAACCTCCCAACCCCCCGGCGATCCTCTCGAACATGAGAGGAAGAAGAGGGTCGTCTAGGGGTCGAGGGTTCCAGGGTCGTCGAGGGTTCGAGGGTCGAGGATCGCCGAGGGGTCGAGAGAGGTTTCCTAGTGTCAAAGTATTGAAGAAATCCATGCCTTCATCATTAGCCAGAAGTAACCAGGGCATGTTGGTACGAAGTTCTGCAAAGTTGTTCTGGAATGGAGTCCCGGATAGAATAATCCGCCTTTTGGTACGAATTCAGCAAAGGCCTTCCAAATAGCGATATTCGGAAGGCTCTTGCTGAACTTTGTACCAAAAAGCGAATTATCCTATCTGGGACTCCGTTCCAGAACAACTTTGAAGAGCTTCGTACCATCATGCACATGTTACTTTCGCCTAATGACGAAGACATGGTTTTGTTGAATCCTTTGACACTAGGCAACCTCCCGACCCCTCGGCGATCCTCTCGAACATGAGAGGAGGAAGAGGGTCGTCTAGGGGTCGAGGGTTCGAGGGTTCTTCTCCTATATTCTTTCTTCTCCTCTTTTTTTTTCTTCTTCTTCCTCTTTTTTTATCGGGAATGAGGGTCGTCGAGGGACATAGATGTAGTGTCATCGTTGTCGATATATACCCCCTCCCGATAGCTTACTATGATTAGGTAGCTAGTTCTACGTTTGGCACTAATATATCCATCTGTCATGTTTGAATAATAATTGCCATGTTGTAAATATTTGTAGAAACTATGGACATCGCCCTAGACAAAGCAACAAAAGAAGCGTTGTTGAGGGACATAATCGCAGAAGGAAGTGATGCCATCTCGTTGTTTCTCAACGAAACCGATGGTCTGGAAGGAGAGGGTGAAGAAGCTGGCTACGGTGACCTAATGCCGGTGCAAGAAGAAGAACATGAGGACGGCTCCGGTGACCCAATGCCGGTGCAAGAAGGAGACCGTGATGACGGCTCCGGTGACCGAACCGAGTCCGGCCAGGTATATATATTAGTTAAGCCTATGCTGACTAGCTGATTGATGCATTCATTGTTTTGGTATGTACACATATTAATTAAGTCTTTGTTCTTTTTTCTAGCCCTCTGGATCGAGCACAACTTCGGTAAAGAGACGAGGCCCGAAGAAAAAGTTGAGCTCGGATGAAAAGTTTGAGATCATAGCAATCGCGCCCGACGGCCAACCTATTGAACCCCTCCGGACAAAGAGCGCATTTGTTGCTCAGCGTGGGGTTCTGGTTAGGGACAAGATCCCGATAAGCATCTAGCAATGGTTTAAGCCGGCTACAGAACACCCTGAGGTCTCTTATGTCAATGATATGCAGAAAAATGATCTTTGGACTGAGCTAAAGTCAAATTTCACCCTACCGCCTGAGGATAATCCAGAGAACCCAGTTAAAGAGAAATTAATCAAGTCTTTTGCTCTGAAGAGGATGGCAGAACTATTCAGGAGGTGGAAGAAAGAGCTGAATAAGTTTGTCGAAAATAATGAGACACCAGAATTCAAGGGCAGATATGAGAAGATCAGAGATCACTGGCCCGCATTTGTGGCCCACAAGACATCAGAAAAGAGTCAGAAGATGTCGGCGACAAACAAGCAAAATGCTGCGAAGAAGAAGCTTCACCATCGCACGGGGTCAGGTGGCTACCTCATAGCCCGGCCTAAGTGGTCCAAGACTGAGAATGATCTGGTTCATAAAGGGATCGAACTAGAGACAATTAACTAGCCAGACCGTTGCCGGACTTGGTTCTTCGGGGCTGGCGGAACCCTGGACCCTGTAATAGGGAAGTGCATTTGGACAAACGATCAAATGGACATACCAGTCAGTAAGCTTAAGCAGTATATCGAAGCAGCGCAGGAAGGGACGTTCTTTCCAGACAGAGAGAACGACGAGCTCACAATGGCCCTCGGGAATCCTGAGCACCCTGGACGGACACGAGGCACGCCAGGCTCCATTCTGTGGAAGGTTGGGTTTCCGGACGCAGGCGGTTACAAATCCCATGAGAGGAGGAAAAAAGTGCAGCAGAGCCAAATGCAGGTGCTGCAAGCAAGGGTAGAAGCGATAGAGGAACGAGAAGCAAATCGCAGCAAACGTACTGCCGAAGCCTCCCCCGAAGCTACCCCGCCATCTCAGCACAGAAGCAGCATAGCTTCCACCGAGCTGCTTCAGCCGGAGCATGCCTTGACGGCTCCTGCCAGCTATCCCGTGGATGCTATAACGGAGTCTCAAAATTGCCACCTTATGACACAATGGATGAATTTGAGGGTCAAGGCGGCTGTTGGCTCTGTTTATCCTACTGAACCCGACGCAACTTTTCACTGCCGGCCGATTCCAGAAGGATATGCTAGGGTGATGGTGGATGAGATAACGGAGGGATTTGAGGACCTCCAGCTTGACCACCCTACCGGTGAAGGGGAGACTCGGCTGGGGTCTGCTCTGAAGACTCCATGCCTATGGCGGAAGGATCTCATCAACCTTCCGAACTGGACGCCACCGCCTCCTCCTCCTCCTCCGGCGAGTCAGGGCACTCCGCCTCCACCGCCTCCTCCTCTGGCGAGTGACGATCAGGGCCCTCGGCCGGCTCCTTCTCGGCGCATGTCGGCACTCCGCCTCCTTCTCCGCCTGCGCCGACGCGCCCGAGCAGCCAGCCTCCTCCTTCTCCGCCTCGTCAGCAAGGGCGGAAGAGACCTGCCGCCACTCCAGCTGCTCCGACGCGTCATAGTCCTTCTCCTCCGCCTCTTAAGCAAGTAAAGAAGACAACCGCTACATCTGCTCGGTCGGCGTCTAGCAGTACAACCAGAGGTGGGAGGACATACAGATTCGGTCCTTCTCTGAAGACTCCAGAGAAGTTACCATATGAGAGGACCCTGGAGGAGAACGCCGAGATCGCGCAAGAAGAAGTGAGGAACTTCTTTGAAGGGGTGAAAGCAAAGAAACATCCACCTCCGGAGGAGAAGGTAGATCGGGTGAAAGTGAAGCGCACTCTGGCTGCCCTGACAAAACCACCGAAGTCTGATCCGCCGAAAGGAAACTATGACCGCATTATTGGAAAGGAATTTGCCGAAGCGGAGCGGTCGGGAAGTACTGTCAGTGATCAAAGGCTGAAAGAACGACGAGCTGGGAAACAAATTGCCTAGCTCGGCGAACAAGCGAAGCAATCGTGCCCCCCGCTCAAGGTGCCTAGCCACAACGTCGCTAATGATCCGAGGATGGTGCCCGGTTATAGCAATCTTGCAGATTACCTGCCCGACGAAGTACATTATGAACCCATGGACGTGCAGATACAAAGATACGAGTACAGGAAGCCTCTCGTCAAAGATGAAAGATCTCTATCAACGATGATGCCAAGATTGCATGATTGGTACTTGAAAATCTGCAGAGACTCTGGGGGGAGGAGTACTTTGTATGTGAAAGTTAAAAAGGAGCATGACCTCATTGGAATTGATCTGTTGCCTGTTCCATTTGAGGAGTTCTATCAGTTTTTCAATCAATTGGCCCTCGATAAAACAACGGTCGCCTGCTACTGTCTGTAAGTAGTACTACTTCTGTCATTAAGTTTCTCTATATAGCTTAGCTCTTTCATTGCATGTATTTATAATCATCCTCACTATATTATGCAGATTGAAGATCGCCGAATTGAAGAAAAGACAAGTCGGTGATATTGGGTTCATTAACACATATCTCATAGATGCAACTGAGGTTAAACTTCATGCCGCAGCTACCGAGGCCAACTTGCTACGATCGTTCGTAATAAATCAAAACAAAGATATAATACTCTTTCCTTACAACTTCAGGTGAGTGTTACTGTCTTGTGCGTATTCGGTTTCCCTTATATATTAGTCAAGGTTATAGTAATGTAATTGATGAGTTATGCATGTGTGTGCAGTTTCCACTATATTCTCCTAGAGATTAAGCTTGAGCAGGGAGTAGTAACCGTCTTAGACTCTAAACGAAAAGATCCCCAGGACTATGCAGACATGACTCAAATACTCCAGAAGTAAGTTAAATCAATCATTATCCACCATATCAACAACTTTGTTCATTTCCTGATATCAAGTAATTGTTTTCTTTGTCCGGTAGGGTTTGGAGAAATTTCACCAAAACAGTTCCGGGACTGCCGAAGGAGCTGGAATTTAGACACCCGAAAGTAAGTACTATAGTAGCATGTTCCGCGCATCTCCTAGTGATTCAAGCGCTAGTTTCATCAATACCATTTAGCATTCTTGCTTATCAGTTTGATTGACCTCTATTTCTTGTAAAGTGGTTGTGGAAGGAACAAGGGAATGATTTCTGTGGATACTACATCTGCGAGTCCATCCGCCACACGACCTGTGAGCGGGGCGGGTACTCTAACGAACAATATGAAGTACGTAAATAACAACATTCACAATTTTATTTTATTACCATCATTTGTGTTGAGTTTCATTCATTCATATATATATTTATTGACCCCCTTCTTCAAATTAGATGTTTCGGAAGCGGGATGAACTCCTAGCACTAGCTCGCATGCGAGCAATTCAAGAGGAATTGGCGGCATTCTTTCTTGACCACGTGATCCCTGAAGACGGAGAATTCTATGTGGACCCTGGGTCCGTATGATTATATTTGTAAGAGATAATTATTGTATATATGTAGCCGGTAGTGTCAGATAGATATACGAGAACTTGTTGTTCGACCAATCTCTCGGAGAAGGAGAGGTGGTCGATATCACTTCTCTCTGTATGCATATATGTTCATGACGATCTTCTATTTCCTTCGTTTGCTTACTAGCTAGCCAGCGTGTCTAGTCCTCTCTATACATATGTATAGTACGTAGCGTCGACCAAGCACGGACATAAGAGAGGACACTTCTCTCTATTAATTATAGCTAGCTAACACAATATATGAAACACCTAAATTAACCCCCCAAAACCCCCAACCCCCCCCCCCTTTCAAAACAAAAACAAAAACCCCAGCCACAGAAATGCTGACGCGTGGATGCCTATTGGTCCCGGTTGGTGCCACCAACCGGGACCAAAGGGTCTCCTGACTGGGCTCTGCGCACTGCCCACGTGGAGGGCCTTTAGTCCTGGTTCTGGATTGAACCGGGACTAAAGGGGGGAGGTATTAGTACCGACACTTTAGTCCCGGTTCCGGAACCGGGACTAAAGGCCCTTACGAATCGGGACTATAGGCCCTTTTTCTACCAGTGATTACTAGCCCTTGTGCGCCCCTTGTTGACCCCTTGCATCCTACCGCTGATGAGTCTCTTGACATGATTCACAATCTTAGAACTATCAATCTTATCATTAGAGGATTGCCTAGAAATTTGATTTTTTGCTGGCCTACTCTTGACTATGCTTACACCATATGGAGATTTCTTGAGGAACGATTTCCAAACTATTCCTTGCAAAATCTAGATGTGATTGTTCATAAGTCAATTGCTTTAAGTAAGATGAATTCCAATGATCCTAAGTTTGGTGATTATCTATTTGAGCTTCGTGACCTTATGCGTGCCAAAGGAGATGTTGGAATCATTAGCAACAGCATTTCTGAAGTCACTACAATTCATAAAGATGAACATTGTCATGATCATATATCTAATGAATCACTCTCTCTAGGAGATGATCTATCACAAGATGATGTTGAACATGGATACTATGATGAGGATGCTGATAGTGACTTCGATCTCGATGAGTCTATGAGACACTTTGGTCTTATGGAAAATCTTCGCGGCTACATGGCTGGAGGAAAGGAATGAGTTCTTGAGAGTGGATGTACCAATCATATGACCAGAGACAAGGATATGTTTCGTGAGCTTGCTGAAAATGACGGCCCTCGAAAGTATGTCACTTTTGGTGATAACTCAAAGGGTAAGGTGGTTGGCCTTGGTAAGGTGGCCATCTCACATGACAGCTCCATCCAAAATGTTATGCTCGTTGAATCTCTTGGCTATAATTTACTTTCCATATCTAGACTAGCTGACTTTGGATTCAATGTCCTATTTACTGAAGTAGATTGCCAAGTGTTTCGAAGACATAATCATAAAATAGTCTTTACCGGTATACGTAGAGGTGATCTATACATTGTTGATTTCACTAAAATGGCTCAACCTAGAACTTGCTTAATTGCTAAATCTTTCAAAGGTTGGTCGTGGCATAGAAGGTTAGGTCATGCGGGCCTGCGAAATCTTGATAAGCTTATTAAAGGTGATCGTATCCTTGGAATAAAAGACGTTATATTTGACAAGGATATATTGTGCAGTGCTTATCAAGCAGGAAAACAGGTTGGAGGAAGCCACCCCGTGAAGAACATCATGACCACAAGAAGACCGCTCGAGCTACTTCATGCAGATCTCTTTGGTCCAAACGCCTATAAATGTCTCCGTGGAAACTCATTTGGTTTAGTCATAGTCGATGATTTTTCAAGACTTACGTGGGTGTTCTTTCTTGATGATAAACCGCAGGTACAAAACATCTTCAAGAACTTTGTGCTACGTCTTGAGCTTGCGTTGGTTTTCCCCGAAGAGGAAGGGGTGATGCAGCAGAGTAGCATAAGTATTTCCCTCAGTTTTTGAGAACCAAGGTATCAATCCAGTAGGAGGCCACGCTCAAGTCCCTCGTACGTGCACAAAACGATAGCTACTCGCAACCAACGTGATTAGGGGTTGTCAATCCCTTCACGGTCACTTACGAGAGTTAGATCTGATAGATATAATATTTTTGGTATAAAGATGCAAAGTAAAAAGTAAAAGCAAAGTAAAAATCAAAGCAAGATTAAAGTGATGGAGATTGATATGATGAGAATAGACCCGGGAGCCATAGGTTTCACTAGTGGCTTCTCTCAAGAGCATAAGTATTCTACGGTGGGTGAACAAATTACTGTTGAGCAATTGACAGAATTGAGCATAGTTATGAGAATATCTAGGCATGATCATGTATATAGGCATCACGTCCGTGACTAGTAGACCGAAACGATTCTGCATCTACTACTACTACTCCACTCATCGACCGCTATCCAGCATGCATCTAGAGTATTAAGTTAAAAACAGAGTAACGCCTTAAGCAAGATGACATGATGTAGAGAGATAAATTCATGCAATATGAAATGAACCCCATCTTGTTATCCTCGATGGCAACGATGCAATACGTGCCTTGCTGCCCCTTCTGTCACTGGGAAAGGACACCGCAAGATCGAACCCAAAGCTAAGCACTTCTCCCATGGCAAGAACTACCAATCTAGGTGGCCAAACCAAACAGATAATTCGAAGAGACTTGCAAAGATAACCAATCATACATAAAAGAATTCAGAGAAGATTCAAATATTATTCATAGATAGACTTGATCATAAACCCACAATTCATTGGTCTCAACAAACACACCGCAAAAAGAAGATTCCATCGAATAGATCTCCACAAGAGAGGGGGAGAACTTTGTATTGAGATCCAAAAAGAGAAAAGAAGCCATCTAGCTAAAAACTATGGACCCGAAGGTTTGAGGTAAACTACTCAAACTTCATCGGAGGGGCTAGGATGATGTAGAAGCCCTCCGTGATGACGGCCCTCTTCCGGCGGAGCTCTGGAACAGGCTCCAAGATGGGATCTTGTGGATGCAGAAAGTTGCGGCGGTGGAATTAGGTTTTTGGCTCCTCTTCTGATCATTTGGGGGTACGTGTGTATATATAGGAGGAAGGAGTACGTCGATGGAGCACCGAGGGGCCCACGAGGCAGGGGGCGCGCCCTAGGGGGGGCGCCCCCCACCCTCGTGACCTCTTTGACTCCTTGGAGTAGGGTCCAAGTCTCCTAGATCACGTTCGGTGAGAAAATCACGTTCCCGAAGATTTTATTCCGTTTGGATTCCGTTTGATATTCTGTTTCTCGGAAACACTGAAATAGGCAAAAAACAGCAATTCTGGGTTGTGCCTCCGGTTAATAGGTTAGTCCCAAAAATAATATAAAAGTGGAAAATAAAGCCCAGTATAGTCCAAAACAGTAGATAATACAGCATGGAGCAATCAAAAATTATAGATACGTTGGAGACGTATCAGGCATCCCCAAGCTTAATTCCTGCTCGTCCTCGAGTAGGTAAATGATAAAAGGAGAATTTTTGATGCGGAGTGCTACTTGGCATAATTTCAATGCAAATCTTTTTAATTTTGATATGAATATTCAGATTCGAAAGATTCAAGACAAAATTTTATATTGACATAAAAATAATAATACTTCAAGCATACTAACAAAGCAATTATGTCTTCTCAAAATAACATGGCCAAATAAAGTTATCCCTACAAAATCATATAGTCCGGCTATGCTCTATCTTCACCACACAAAATATTTAAATCATGCACAACCCCGATGACAAGCCAAGAAATTGTTTCATACTCTAACTTTTTCAAAGCTTTTTCAATCTTCACGCAATACATGAGTGTGAGCCATGGATATAGCACTATAGGTGGAATAGAATGGTGGTTGTGGAGAAGACAAAAAGGAGGGGAAGATAATCTCACATGAACTAGGTGTATCAACGGGCTATGAAGATGCCCATCAATAGATATCAATGTGAGTGAGTAGGGATTGCCATGCAACGGATGCACTAGAGCTATAAGTATATGAAAGCTCAAAAAGAAACTAAGTGGGTGTGCATCCAACTGCTTGCTCATGAATACCTAGGGCAATTTGAGGAAGCCCATCATTGGAATATACAAGCCAAGTTCTATAATGTCAAATTCCCACTAGTATATGAAAGTGATAACATGAGAGACTCTCTACTATGAAGATCATGGTGCTACTTTGAAGCACAAGTGTGGTAAAAGGATAGTAACATTGTCCCTTCTCTCTTTTTCTCTCATTTTTTATATATATTTTTATTTGGGCCTTTTCTCTTTTTTATGGCCTCTTTTCTTTCTTTTTTATTTGGGCTTCTTTAGCCTCTTTTATTTATTTTTTGTCCGGAGTCTCATCCCGACTTATGGGGGAATCATAGTCTCCATCATCCTTTCCTCACTGGGACAATGCTCTAATAATGATGATCATCACACTTTTATTTTTCTTACAACTCAACAATTACAACTCGATACTTAGAACAAAATATGACTCTATGTGAATGCATCCAGCGGTGTACCGGGATATGCAATATGACAATGATGGAATGTGTCATGAACGGAACGGTGGAAAGTTGCATGGTAATATATCTCGGAATGGCTATGGAAATGCCATAATAGGTAGGTACGGTGGCTGTTTTGAGGAAGGTATATGGTAGGTGCATGATACCGGCGAAAGGTGCGTTGTATTAGAGAGGCTAGCAAAGGTGGAAGGGTGAGAGTGCGTATAATCCATGGACTCAACATTAGTCATAAAGAACTCATATACTTATTGCAAAAATCTAGAAGTTATCAAAGCAAAGTATTACGCGCATGCTCCTAGGGGGATAGATTGGTAGGAAAAGACCATCGCTCGTCCCCGGCCGCCACTCATAAGGAAGACAATCAATAAATAAATCATGCTCCGACTTCATCACATAACGGTTCACCATACGTACATGCTACGAGAATCACAAACTTTAACACAAGTATCCTTTAAATTCACAACTACTCAACTAGCATGACTTTAATATTATCACCTCCATATCTCAAAACAATTATCAAGCTTCAATCTTTTCTTAGTATTCAACACACTCAAAAGAAAGTTTCGCAAATCTTGAATACCAAGCATATTATTATTAAGCAAATTACCATGCTATTAAGAGACTCTCAAAATAATTTAAGTGAAGCATGAGAGATCAATAGTTTCTTTAAAACAAATCCACCACCGTGCTCTAAAAGATCTAAGTGAAGCACATAGAGCAAAATTATAACACTCAAAAGATATAAGTGAAGCACATAGAGCAAAACTACTTAGCTCAAAAGATATAAGTGAAGCACATAGAGTATTCTACATAGCTGAAAAGATATAAGTGAAGCACATAGAGTATTCTATCAAATTTTAATTCATGTATGGCTCTCTCAAAAGGTGTGTACAGCAAGGATGATTGTGGCATACTAATACACAAAGACACAAATAATAAAATACGCTCCAAGCAAAAGACATATCATGTTGGTGAATAAAAATATAGCTCCAAGTAAATTACCGATGGAAGTGGACGAAAGAGGGGATGCCTCCCGGGGCATCCCCAAGCTTTGACATCTTGGTGTCCCTGGATTATCTTGGGGGTGCCATGGGCATACCCAAGCTTAGGCTCTTTCCACTCCTTGTTCCATAATCCATCAAAAGAATTCACCCAAAACTTGAAAACTTCACAACACAAAACTCAAAATAGAAAACTCGTGAGCTCTGTTAGCGAAAGAAAACAAAAGAACACTTCAACGTACTGTAATGAACTCATTCTTTATTTATATTGGTGCTAAACCTACTTTATTCCAACTTCTCTATGGATTATAAACTATTTTACTAACCATAGATTCATCAAAATAAGTATACAACACACGAAAAACAGAATCTGTCAAAAACAGAACAGTCTGTAGTAATCTGTAGCTAGCGCAAGATCTGGAACCCCAAAAATTCTAAAATAAATTGCTGGACGTGAGGAATTTATCTATTAATCATCTGCAAAAATAATTAACTAAATATCACTCTTAAAATAAAAATGACAGCAGTTCTTGTGAGCGCTAAAGTTTCTGTTTTTTACCGCAAGTTCAACAAGACTTTCCCCAAGTCTTCCCAACGGTTCTACTTGGCAAAAACACTAATTAAACACAAAAAACACAACAAAAACAGAGGCTAAATAATTTATTTATTACTAATCAGGAGAAAAAAAGCAAGGAATAAAAATAAAATTGGGTTTCCTCCCAACAAGCGCTATCGTTTAGCGCCCCTAGCTAGGCATAAAAGCGAGGATAGATCTAAGTATTGCCATCTTTGGTAGGCAATCCATAAGTGGCTCTAATGATAGTTTCATACGGTAATTTTATTTTCCTTCTTGGAAAGTGTTCCATGCCCTTTTTTAATGGAAATTGAAATCTAATATTCCCTTCCTTTATATCAATAATCGCACCAACCGTTCTAAGGAAAGGTCTACCAAGAATAATAGGTCAAGAAGGATTTCAATCTATATCAAGAACAATGAAATCTACGGGCACATAATTACTATTTGCAACAATAGGAACATCATTAATCCTTCCCATAGGTTTCTTAATAGTAGAATCCGCGAGATGCATGTTTAGAGAGCAATCATCAAAATTGCGGAAATCTAGCAAATCACACAAAGTTTTGGGAATAGGGAGACACTAGCACCCAAATCACACAAAAGCATAAAACTCATGATCTTTAATTTTAATTTTAATAGTTGGTTCCCACTCATCATAGAGTTTTCTAGGGATAGAAACTTTCAACTCAAGTTTTTCTTCATAAGATTGCATCAAGGCATCAACAATATGTTCGGTGAAGGCTTTATTTTGACTATAAGCATGTGGAAAATTTAGCACGGATTGCAACAAGGAAATACAATCAATTAAGGAGCAACTTTCATAATTAAATTCCTTGAAATCCAATATAGTGGGTTTAGCAACATCTAGATTTTTATTTCTTTCAATCCCACTTTCATCAATTTCATCATTAAGATCTAAATACTCCGAATTTTTAGAACGCCTTCTAGGTAAAGGAAGATCATATTCAGTTTCATCAAGATTCATATTGCAAAACAAAGATTTAATAGGGGACACATCAATAACTTTTAGATCTTCATCTTGATTTTCACAGGAATTCGGTTTAGCGGCCATCTTATTGACTAAGGTGGCTTGCATATCCGAAATTTCAGCAGTCATCTTTTCTAGACGAGCAATTTGGGATCTTATACCATCAAATTCTTTAGACATATCATCAAGCTCTTTATTCATATAACTCATAAAACTTTTTTGTTACTTAAGCTCGTTTCTAAAGAAATTATTATGCTCAAATTGCAAAACCATAAACTTCCTAACGTTGGTTTCGATCTCCTCTAACCTTTTGAGGTGGAGATCACCAAATCTCAGTTGAGCCATCGCGACAAACAGGCAAACTAGCACACAAGCAAACAAGAGCAAACGGGCAAAAGAGGCAAATAGAGAGGGAAGATAGAGAGAGAGGGCGAATAAAACAGCAAGGGTGAAGTGGGGGGAGAGGAAAACGAGAGGCAAATGGCAAATAATGTAATGCGACAGATAGGGATTGTGATGGGTACTTCGTATGTTGACTTTTTGCGTAGACTCCCCGGCAGCGGCGCCAGAAATCCTTCTTGCTACGTCTTGAGCTTGCGTTGGTTTTCCCCGAGGAGGAAGGGATGATGCAGCAGAGTAGCGTAAGTATTTCCCTCAGTTTTTGAGAACCAAGGTATCAATCCAGTAGGAGGCCACGCTCAAGTCCCTCGTACCTGCACAAAACGATAGCTACTCGCAACCAACGCGATTAGGGGTTGTCAATCCCTTCATGGTCGCTTAAGAGAGTGAGATCTGATAGATATAATATTTTTGATATAAAGATGCAAAGTAAAAAGTAAAAGAAAAGTAAAAAAGCAAAGCAAGATTAAAGTGATGGAGATTGATATGATGAGAATAGACCCGGGGGCCATAGGTTTCACTAGTGGCTTCTCTCAAGAGCATAAGTATTCTACGGTGGGTGAACAAATTACTGTTGAGCAATTGACAGAATTGAGCATAGTTATGAGAATATCTAGGCATGATCATGTATATAGGCATCACGTTCGTGACAAGTAGACCGAAACGATTCTGCATCTACTACTATTACTCCACTCATCGACCGCTATCCAGCATGCATCTAGAGTATTAAGTTAAAAACAGAGTAACGCCTTAAGCAAGATGACATGATGTAGAGAGATAAATTCATGCAATATGAAATAAACCCCATCTTGTTATCCTCGATGGCAACGATGCAATACGTGCCTTGCTGCCCCTTCTGTCACTGGGAAAGAACACCGCAAGATCGAACCCAAAGCTAAGCACTTCTCCCCTGGCAAGAACTACCAATCTAGTTGGCCAAACCAAATGGATAATTCGAAGAGACTTGCAAAGATGACCAATCATACATAAAAGAATTCAGAGAAGATTCAAATATTATTCATAGATAGACTTGATCATAAACCCACAATTCATTGGTCTCAACAAACACACCGCAAAAAGAAGATTACATCGAATAGATCTCCACAAGAGAGGGGGATAACTTTGTATTGAAATCCAAAAAGAGAGAAGAAGCCATCTAGCTACTAACTATGGACCCGAAGGTCTGAGGTAAACTACTCACACTTCATCGGAGAGGCTATGGTGTTGATGTAGAAGCCCTCCGTGATGACGTTCCTCTTCCAGCGGAGCTCCGGAACAGGCCCCAAGATGGGATCTCGTGGATACAGAAAGTTGCGGCGGTGGAATTAGGTTTTTGGCTCCTCTTCTGATCGTTTGGGGGTACGTGTGTATATATAGGAGGAAGGAGTACGTCGGTGGAGCACCAAGGGGCCCATGAGGCAGGAGGCGCGCCCTAGGGGGGCGCCCCCCACCCTCGTGACCTCCGCTTTGACTCCTTGGAGTAGGGTCCAAGTCTCCTGGATCACGTTCGGTGAGAAAATCACGTTCCTGAAGATTTTATTCCGTTTGGACTCCATTTGATATTCTGTTTCTCCGAAGCACTAAAATAGGCAAAAAACAGCAATTCTGGGCTGGGCCTCCGGTTAATAGGTTAGTCCCAAAAATAATATAAAAGTGGAAAATAAAGCCCAATATAGTCCAAAACAGTAGATAGTATAGCATGGAGCAATCAAAAATTATAGATACGTTGGAGATGTATCACTTTGCTAGGAAGGCCCAAAATCAATTTGAAGTGAAGATCAAGAAGGTTCATAGTGACAATGGAATGGAGTTCAAGAACGCAAATGTGGATACCTTTCTTGACGAAGAAGGGATTTCACATGAGTTCTCGGCTATGTACACACCTCAAGAAAATGGACTTGTTGAGTGGAAGAACCTGATTCTTATTGAGATGGCGAGAACGATGCATGATGAGTACAAGACGCCAAAACAATTTTGGGTGGAAGCAGTTGAGACAGCTTGTCATGAAACAAATCGTCTATATCTTCACAAGTTACTCGGCAAGACGGCATACGAGCTTCTCACCAGTAACAAACCCCAAGTTGGATACTTTCGAGTATTCAGCTCAAAGTACTATATTCTTGATAAGCATCATCATTCTAAATTTGCTCCTAAATCTCATGAGGGTTTCCTACTCGGTTATGGCTCAAACTCTCACACTTACCGTGCCTACAACAATTTCACCCGAAAGGTTGAAGAGACGGTAGATGTGAATTTTGATGAATCTAACGGCTCGCAAGTAGAGCAATTTCTAATTGATGTAGGAGACAAAGACCCTTCGGAAGCAATCCAAGACTTGTCTATTGGAAAGATACACCCAATGGAGGTGAAGGAGAGTGCCTCGTCCGTCCAAGTGGAAGCTTCTACCTCACGACAAGGTGAACCAAGAGTTGACTCAGAGGCATCCACAAGTGGGACACGCCAAGATGGACCAAACGAGGAAGTACACCAAGATGAACCTCATCAACCTCCTTATCCACCTCCACAAGAGAACAACAACACCAACAACGAAGAAGGCCAAGAGGAAAAAAAGATGATGAAGAAGATGTTCCACCCAGACCCAAACAAAAGCTCTCACGAGTTAGAGCAAGAGTCTCAACAGACCATCCCGTCAAACAAATATTTGACGATATCCAAACCGGGAGAATTACTCGCTCTAAAACTCGTTTGGCTAATTTTTGTGAATATTATTCATTCATCTCTAGCATTGAACCTATGAAGGTTGAAGAAGTGCTTGATGATCCAGACCGGGTGAACGCTATGCATGAAGAGCTACACAAATTCGAAAGGAACCGAGTGTGGACATTGGTAGAAAAGCCGGACAACAACCAAAATGTCATTGGTACCAAATGGGTGTTTCAGAATAAGCAACATGAAGATGGAGAAGTTGTACGCAACAAGGCCTGTCTTGTCACTCAAGGCTACACTCAAGTCGAAGGTATGGACTATGGTGAGACATATGCCCCCGTTGCTAGACTTGAGTCCATACGCATCTTACTTGCTTATGCTAATCATCTTGATATCACATTGTATCAAATGGACATTAAAAGTGCTTTTCCAAATGGTGAAAATTGAGGAGGAAGTTTATGTTAAACAACCTCCCTGCTTTGTTAATCCTAAGAAACCCGACCATGTTTACAAACTTCATAAAGCTCTTTATGGTCTTAAACAAGCTCCTAGAGCATGGTATAAATGCTTGACCAAGTTCCTTATTGAAAAAGGCTTTGAGATAGGAAAATTTGATTCTACTCTTTTTACTAAAAGGGTTAATGGAGAATTATTTGTGTGCCAAATTTATGTTGATGATATCATATTTGGTTCGACTAACCCTCATTTTAGTGAAAAGTTTGGAAAGCTAACATCGAAGAAGTTTGAGATGTCTATGAGGAGTGAACTCAAGTTCTTTCTTGGGTTGCAAATCAAGCAAACTAAGGAGGGTACCTTTGTGTCTCAAACAAAGTATACCAAGGACTTATTCAATAAGTTCAACATGCAAGAAAGCAACGGTATGAAAACACCCATGCCTACTAGTGGACATCTTGACTTGACTAAGGATGGCAAACCGGTTGACCAAATAGTTTACCACTCGATGATTGGTTCATTGTTATATCTATGTGCCTCCCATCCCGATATTATGATAAGTGTGTGCATGTGTGCACGATATCAAGCGGCCCCCAAATAATGTCATCTTAAGGGTGTGAAAAGGATAGTGAGATACTTAATTCATACAACAAATTTTGGCATTTGGTATCCTAAGAGGTCTTCTTTTGATCTTGTTGGCTACTCCGACTCGGACTATGCCGGTGACAAGGTATATAGAAAGTCCACTTCGGGTACTTGTCAATTTCTTGGTAGATCTTTTGTGTCTTGGTCCACCAAGAAACAAAACTCAGTATCCTTATCCACCGCCAAAGCAGAATACATTGCTGCCGGTTCATGTTGTGCTCAATTACTTTGGATGACCCAAACTCTTAAAGATTATGGTATATATGTGAAACATGTTCCATTGCTTTGCGATAATGAAAGTTCTATTAAGATTGCTCACAATCACGTGTAACATTCTCAAACTAAGCATATTGAAGTTCATCATCATTTTATTAGAGATCATGTTGCTAAAGGAGACATTGATCTTAAGCATGTTCGTACCGATAAGAAATTGGCGGATATATTTACCAAACCGCTTGATGAGAATGTATTTTGCTGTTTGAGAGGTGAATTGAACATCATTGATGCCTCAAACTTGGAGTAGAAACTCCATTTGGATGCATGCAAGGCATCACGAGGCTTTGACTAATCCTTGATATTTCTCTTATGGTGATGATCATATGTCTTGGATTTATACTTGTACCCTTGCATGTTATCTAACCCTTGTCGGTACTTGGATGAATCCAAATCTATGAGATTGCAACTCACTCACATCTTTAGAAATCTCTACATCACCAAGTCTCTACAATATGGTGGTTGAAGACAAGGAAGTGTGAATCCTTTCAACATATCCTTTGACAATTTCTTTATATCAAATTTCATTTGGTATCAAATTTCATGATTGTCACTTTGGATACACAAGTGCTCTTCCTTGCAAGACTAACACATGTAGGTAGATGAACTCAAATTACAAGTGGAGCTCCCAACCATTGATGTGCTACATCGACCTTGAGCATCCTACACAAGTTCAACTACATGACCAAGATCAACACCACCACCCAAGGTATGTCATTCCATCTTAGAGAAGCTTTACCCCAAGCCATGGGTCAAAGCAGCTCAACAAGATGTGAATACATCAAAATGCTTAAACGAAAAATGGTAACCCCATTTTGAGCTTAAACGATGAGTATGACCTACGATCAAGTGTTCTCACTTGACTCCTCAGTCAATATACTCTAACATAGGTGACTTTGTCGCCGACCAATTCTGGATGAAGTTCTCTAGTGTTTCTTTGTGTCCTTGCATTTGTGCCTAGCATGTTTCCCTTTCACTTCATCTAGATTTCTTTTCTTTTTCTTTGTTATGTTATGCATTCCCCTGCATCCAATTCATTGCAAATCCTTCAGTTAATTCCCTGCAAATCTTTGTGAGATCTCATCTGACTAGTGAGCTGAGATGACAAAATCTGTCCTCTGTATTGAACTCGGTCTCACCGATTTTTACCTCTTGGCTAGACTGAACTGCAATACTACATTGTAGATTGTTCATCGGTCCAACCGACAAGGACAAACTCGGCCTGACTGATATGCATCATCTATGACACTGCCAACTCGGTGTCACCGATGAGAATAACTCGAGTCGCCGATTTCAATACTGAGAAAACATTTTGCCATTTGCATCCTGCATATCTCTTCCAGCTCCACTCGATGATTCTTGTCCTCTACCAGCATCTTAAATTACATGTCGCTTTGTAATGTGACTCAAGGACCGAACCTACTTGACTCATGCTCCAGAAGATACCTTCTTGGAAATTGATGTCAAAGGGGGAGAGAGAGCACATCAAAGCTTATCACATAAGGGAGAAAGCATGCTTTTAGCTTCTCCAGATGCTTATTATCCATACAGGAGAGAAGTCACATGTCTTCAAGAGGTGAAAGACATGCTAGTATGTGTTATGATTGTTTTTCTCTGATTTTCTTTTTCCCTATCTTCTCCCATTATCAAATATCAGATTCAGGAGGGAGAAATAGCTCATTTCCAAGGGAAGAAAATCTTTGGAATTCATTGCATATCTGTATTCTTTGGGGACATGTCTATATACAAATAGAGTACTAAGTACTCACTCATTACATGTCATCCCAATCTTGGTACTCTTGTGGTTTTCTCAACTTGCTTTTTTAGTAGTTGTTTGTGTGTTATCTAACCTTGTTTACTCAGGTTCATCTCTTCCAAAGCCAGCTCAAGACCACAAGGTAAGTATATGCATCACACTCATATGCATGATGATCTCTTGCTGATGTACATATTGTTTGCAAGAAGGACTCATAAACATGAAGGTATATTTCTTGTACCTACATCATTTGCTCTGATGTACATATCCAAGATACATGTAACTCATTGCTTGCTCTGACATGCTTATGCATTCACATGCTCTCATATTCTATCTTCACATGATTGCATACATGTAGGGGGAGCCTATGCATGTTACATGTCCTTCCAAAGCTTTACTTATTATTCTTCATATCTTTATCTGAAGCTTTGATGTATGTTGTCATCAATTACCAAAAAGGGGGAGATTGAAAGCACAAGTGCTCCCTGGGTGATTTTGGTAATTAATGTCAACATATCTCTTGTTGGACTAATATTTTTATCTAGTATATTTCAAAAAGTTCAACAAAGGCGTGGCATGGACAAGAGGATGCGGAACCCCTTCTAGATGCTAAGAACAGAAGATTGGCAAAATCTCAAGACTCTTCATTTCTATTTTAGTGATCCAAGATCACATTGAGTCCATAGGAAAGCCAATACTATTAAAAGGGGATATGCTTAATGGCTTGCTTGCTCAAAGTGCTTAGTGATATGTTCCAAAGCCCTCAACCACTTTCTCATTTCCACATATGTCCCAAACCAAAAGTCAAACTCGGCCCCACCAATTTGATCTATCTGGCGCCACTGAGTTCACTTGACATAGACACTGCCAGAAACCCTAATCATTTCGGTCTCACCGATGGGATCTCGGTCTCACCGAGATGGGCTTGCAAACTCTCTGTTGCCTATTGCAATTATTTCGGTCTCACCGAGATATGCAATCGGTCCCATCGAGTTTGCATGACCAACTCTCTGTTTTCTTATTACCAAAATTAGTCCCACCGGGTTTGTCTAATCGGTCAAACCGAGTTGAGGTTTTACCCTAACCCTAGCACATCGGTCCCACCGAGTTGATCATATCGGCCCCACCGAAAAGCCTAACATTCACATTTTGAACCATATTGGTCTACCCGAGTTTCACTATTTAGTCCCACCGAGTTTGGTAAATTGTGTGTAACAGTTAGATTTTGTGTGGAGGCTATATATACCCTCCACCCTCCTCTCCATTTGGTGAGAGAGCCATCAGAACATGCCTACACTTCCACTACTCATTTTCTGAGAAAGAACCACCTACTCATGTGTTGAGACTAAGACATTCCAATCCAACCACAAGAATCTTGATCTCTAGGCTTCTCCAAGTTGCTTTCCACTCAAATCATCTTTCCATCATATCCACATTTGTGTGAGAGAGTTGAGTGTTGGAGAGACTATCATTTGAAGCACAAGAGAAAGGAGTTCATCATCAACACACCATCTATTACCTTTTGGAGAGTGGTGTCTCCTAGATTGGTTAAGCGTCACTTGGGAGCCTCCGTCAAGATTGTGTTGCTGAACCAAGGAGTTTGTAAGGGCAAGGAGATCGCCTACTTCATGAAGATCTACCCAAGTGAGGCAAGTCCTTCGTGGACGATGGCCATGGTGGGATAGACAAGGTTGCTTCTTCGTGGACTCTTCGTGGGTGGAGCCCTCCGTGGACTCGCGCAACCGTTACCCTTCATCGGTTGAAGTCTCCATCAACGTGGATGTACAATAGCACCACCTATCGGAACCACGCCAAAAATCTCTGTGTCTCCATTTGCGTTTGCACACTCCAATCCCATCCCTTTACTTTCTTGCAACTTGCATGCTTTACTTTTCGCTGCTCATATATTCTTGCCATGCTTGCTTGAAAAGTATTTTGAATGTTTAAACTTGTGCTAAAACTCCACCTTAACCTAAAGAATTTAAAAATGCTACTTTTCTTTGTTGAGGGTCTAATCACCCCCCCCCCTCTAAACACCTCTTCTCGATCCTTTCACATATGCATGTTACTACTCTAAGTTACTCCCCATTGTGGCTAGTCTAATGCAAGCAACCAAATGTAGCAATAAATACTGGACATGTTCTCACTACAAAAGGGGTTTGAGAAAACAAATCATGGGTTTCCTCACTTGTCACAGATTGACTCCTCCTCGTGGTCGCCGTCGATGAGGTCTGATTTGTCAGCTGAGGATCCCAAGCCAGTGTCACAGAACATGTCCTTCAAAATGATAAAAGGGGATCCATGGCGATGAAGGATGGCAAATTGTTTATAACGAGCCACAGGAGATCAGCTGCAGGGCCATCGATGAGACTGATGACCCAAAAGTATAGGGGATCTATCGCAGTCCTTTCGATAAGTAAGAGTGTCTAACCCAACGAGGAGCAGAAGGAAATGATAAGCAATTTTGAGTAAGGTATTCTCTGCAAGCACTGAAATTATCGGTAACAGGTAGTTTTGTGATAAGGTAATTTGTAACGGGTAGCAAGTAATAAAAGTAAATAAGGTGCAGCAAGATGGCCCAATCATTTTTGTAGCAAAGGACAAGCCTAGACAAACTATTATATAAAGGAAAGCGCTCCCGAGGACACATGGGAATTATCGTCAAGCTAGTTTTCATCACGTTCATATGATTCGCGTTCGGTACTTTGATAATTTGATATGTGGGTGGACCAGTGCTTGGGTACTGCCCTTCCTTGGACAAGAATCCCACTTATGATTAACCCCTATTGCAAGCATCCGCAACAACAAAAGAAGTATTAAGGTAAACCTAACCATAGCATGAAACATATGGATCCAAATCAGCCCCTTACGAAGCAACTCATAAACTAGGGTTTAAGCTTCTGTCACTCTAGCAACCCATCATCTACTTATTACTTCCCAATGCCTTCCCCTAGGCCCAAACCATGGTGAAGTGTCATGTAGTCGACGTTCACATGACACCACTAGAGGAAAGACAACATACATCTCATCAAAATATCGAACGAATACCAAATTCACATGACTACTTATAGCAAGACTTCTCCCATGTCCTCAGGAACAAACATGACTACTCAAAAATCATGTTCATGTTCATAATCAGAGGGGTATTAATATGCATAAAGGATCTGAACATATGATCTTCCACCAAGTAAACCAACTAGCATCAACTACAAGGAGTAATCAACACTACTACAACCCACGGGTACCAATCTGAGGTTTTGAGACAAAGATTGGATACAAGAGATGAACTAGGGTTTGAGAGGAGATGATGCTGGTGAAGATGTTGATGGATATTGACCCCCTCCCAATGAGAGGATTGATAGTGATGACGATGGTGATGATTTCCCCCTCCCGGAGGGATGTTTCCCCGGCAGAACAGCTCCGCCGGAGCCCTAGATTTGTTCCGCCAAGGTTCCGCCTCGTGGCGGCGGAGTTTGTCCTGTGAGCTTGCTTATGATTTTTCTCGGATGAAAGACTTCATATAGCAGAAGATGGGCACCGGGGGCCTGCCAGGGGGCCCACGAGAGAGGGGGGTGTGCCCAGGGGGTAGGGCGCACCCGCACCCTCATGGCCAAGGTGTGGGCCCCCTTTGGTAAATTCTTTCGCCAGTATTTTTTATACATTCCAAAACGTGCTCCCGTGAAGTTTCAGGACTTTTGGAGTCGTGCAGAATAGGTCTCTAATAATTGCTCCTATTCCAGCCTAGAATTCCAGCTGCCGGCATTCTCCCTCTTCATGTAAACCTTGTAAAATAAGAGAGAATAGGCATAAGTATTGTGACATAATGTGTAATAACAGCCCATAATGCAATAAATATCGATATAAAAGCATGATGCAAAATGGACGTATCAATTCCCCCAAGCTTAGACCTCGCTTGTCCTCAAGCGGAAGCCGATATCGAAAAATATGTCCACATGTTTAGAGATAGAGGTGTCGATAAAATAGAATACGAACATGAGGGCATCATGATCATTCTTATAACAGCAACTGCTACCTCTAGAGCACTGCGTTGGTTTTCCCTTGAAGAGGAAAGGGTGATGCAGCAAAGTAGCGTAAGTATTTCCCTTAGTTTTTGAGAACCAAGGTATCAATCCAGTAGCAGGCCACGCACGAGTCCCTCTCACCTCCACAAACAAATAAATCCTCGCAACCAACGCGATAAGGGGTTGGCAATCCCTACACGGTCACTTACGAGAGTAAGATATGATAGATATGATAAGATAATATTTTTGGTATTTTTTATGATAAAGATGCAAAGTAAAATAAAAGGAAATAAAAATAACCAAGTGTTGGAAGATTAATATGATGGAAAATAGACCCGGCGGCAATAGGTTTCACTAGGGGCTTCTCTCAAGAGCATAAGTATTCACGGTGGGTAAACAAATTACTGTTGAGCAATTGACAGAATTGAGGATAGTTATGAGAATATCTAGGTATGATCATGTATATAGGCATCACGTACGAGACAAGTAGACCGACTCCTGCCTGCATCTACTACTATTACTCCACACATCGACTGCTATCCAGCATGCATCGAGAGTATTAAGTTCAAGAGAATATAGTAACGCTTTAAGCAAGATGACATGATGTAGAGGGATAAACTCATGCAATATGATATAAACCCCATCTTGTTATCCTCGATGGCAACAATACAATATGTGCCTTGCTGCCCCTACTGTCACTGGGAAAGGACACCGCAAGATTGAACCCAAAGCTAAGCACTTCTCCCATTGCAAGAAAGATCAATCTAGTAGGCCAAACCAAACTGATAATTCGAAGAGACTTGCAAAGATAACCAATCATACATAAAAGAATTTAGAGAAGATTCAAATATTATTCATAGATAAACTTTATCATAAACCCACAATTCATCGATCTCAACAAACACACCGCAAAAGAAGATTACATCGAATAGATCTCCACAAGAGAGGGGAGAACTTTGTATTGAGATCCAAAAAGAGAGAAGAAGCCATCTAGCTAATAACTATGGATCCGAAGGTCTGAGGTAAACTACTCACACTTCATCGGAAGGGCTATGCTACTGATGTAGAAGCCCTCCGTGATCAATGCCTCCTCCGGCGGAGCTCTGGAACAGGCCCCAAGATGGGATCTCGTGGATACAGAAAGTTACGGTGGTGGAATTAGGGTTTTGGCTCCGTATCTGGTAGTTTGGGGGTACGTAGGTATATATAGGAGGAAGGAGTATGTCGGTGGAGCAACAGGGGGCCCACGAGGGTGGAGGGCACGCCTGGGGGGGGGGGGGGTAGGCGCGCCCCCTACCTCGTGGCCTCCTGGTTGATGTCTTGACGTAGGGTCCAAGTCCTCTGGATCACGTTCGTTCCGAAAATCGCATTCCCGAAGGTTTCATTCCATTTGGACTCCGTTTGATATTGTTTTCTGCGAAACTCTGAAATAGGCAAAAAACAGCAATTCCGGGCTGGGCCTCCGGTTAATAGGTTAGTCCCAAAAATAATATAAGAGTGTATAATAAAGCCCAATAATGTCCAAAACAGAATATAATATAGCATGGAACAATCAAAAATTATAGATACGTTGGGCTATAGTTTTGCCTCCCAACCTTTTTACCTCAAGGGTAATGTCAACAATAATAGTTCAGGAAAACCCACATCCAATTAGCTATATATATCTGGATCTTTCCAACACATTGTGCTTGCCAAAGGACAAAATGTAAAAAGGAAAGGTGAAGATCACCATGAGTCTTGTATGAAGTATACGACAAGAATAAAAGATAGGCCCTTCGAAGAGGGAAGCAGAGGTTGTCATGTGCTTTTATGGTTGGATGCACAAAATCTTAATGCGAAAGAACATCACTTTATATTGCCACTTGTGATGTGGACATTTATTATGCAGTCGGTCGCTTTTATTTCTTCCACATCACAAGATTGTATAAAGCTTATTTTCTCCACACTAATAAATCATACATATTTAGGGAGCAATTTTTATTGCTTGCAACAATGACAACTTACTTGAAGGATCTTACTCAATCCATAGGTAGATATGGTGGACTCTCATGGAAAAACTGGGTTTAAGGATATTTGGAAGCACAAGTAGTATCTCTACTTAGTGCAAAGAATTTTGCTAGCATTAGGGGGAAAGGCAAGCTCAACATGTTGGATGATCCATGACAATATAATTTATTTCGGATGTAAGAAAGCATAACCCATTACGTTGTCTTCCTTGTCCAACATCAACTTTTTAGCATGTCATATTTCAATGAGTGCTCACAATCATAAAAGATGTGAAAACCTCTCTTTCTTTATTACTTCCTATTAATTGCAACGATGACCAAAACTATGTTTGTCAACTCTCAACAACTTTTATTCATCATACTCTTTTTATGCGAAGTCATTACTCTCCATAAGATCCATATGATCTCTTTACTTCTTTTTTATTCTTTCTCTTCTCTTTTATTTTTATTCCCACCAGATCATGGAAAAATAATCAGCCCCTTGAATCATAACTAATCTTTATTATATATAGCTAACAGACTCGATTACATAGAAGGACCATAAAGCAAAACTCAAAACTAAATCATACTAAAACTTTATTCTACTAGATCAAGATATTACCAAAAGGATCGAACTAAGAAAAATGGTAAAGGTAGGAGTGTGATGGTGATACGACACCGGGGCACTCCCCCAAGCTTGGCAGTTGCCAAGGGGAGTGCCCATACCCATGTGTTTATATCTCTTTCCTCGGGGGTGGTGATGGTGGAGATGTTGATGATGTAGGCTTGTCGTCCATCTTCCAAGGCATAGGCTAACCATCGTAAAAGGACAATCGAGTCTCCGGGATCCTCAAATCCACAGCCAAACTCATCCTCTTGAATCTATATTCATACTCACAGTTTTAGTTTTGCAGGTCATGGATCTGGGCTTGGAGGCGCTCAATTTTCTCATGAAGCTTCAAGATGGCCTCCCCAATGTTCTTGCAATCCAGCTTGTGGATGTTAGCGAGCTCCGTGATCATTATATGATTGGCGTCAAGTCCACGTTCCACCATCTCCTGGAACTTGAAAACTTGTTGCTCCATTGCCTCGAGCTTCATCTCCATGCTTCCGGTCCTCCTTGGTCCCTCAACATCGCGGATGTGCAGCAACCCCTGGCGCATCTCAATGGTTTGAGGATGTTGCAGCACTTCCGCGGGGTAGGGGTTGATGACCTTCTCGAAGAACTTGTCCTTGGGGGCACCTGGAGACGTCATGGTGATCTAAATCTGTCAGAAAAACAACTCGAAACAAAAATAGAAGATATTTGCATGGTACGGTGGTCAAAATGTTCGGGAGATTATATAATGAATTTTTACCGACCAAAAGAAGTATCGTGCAAGAAAACAAAGTCCGGAGTGCACACGAGGTGCCTACGAGGCAGGAGGCGCGCCCTCCACCCTCGTGGAAGCCTTGTGTCCTTCCCGGACTGCTTCTTATTTTCCTATTTTCTTAAATATTCCAAAACGGAGACAAATGCTATTAGAATTGTTTTGGAGTCGGTTTACTTACCGTACCACATACCTCTTCCTTTTCGGAGTCTGAAACGTTCTAGAAAGTGTCCCTTATGTATTCCTCCGGGGTTATGGTTTCAATAACATTAGTTTCAACATTCATGGGATTACTTGAGATATAATGTTTGATTCTTTGACCATTCACCACCCTCGGATTTGTGCCTTCGAAGTTGTTGATTTTTATGGCACCAGAACGATAGACCTCCTCGATGACGTTAGGGCCTTCCCATTTAGAGAGGAGTTTTCCTGCAAAAAATCTTAAACGAGAGTTGTATAATAATACATAATCACCTACATTAAACTCACGTTTTTGTATCCTTTTGTCATGCCACCTTTTAACTTTTTCATTAAACAGTTTGGCATTCTCATAGTCCTGGGTTCTCCATTCATCAAGTGAGCTAATGTCAAATAGTCTCTTCTCACTGGCGAGTTTGAAATCATAATTGAGCTCTTTAATAGCCCAATATGCTTTATGTTCTAGTTCGAGAGGTAAGTGACATGCTTTTCCATAAACCATTTTATACGGAGACATACCCATAGGATTTTTATATGCAGTTCTATAAGCCCATAATGCATCATCAAGTTTTGTGGACCAATTCTTTCTAGATCTATTAATAGTATTTTGCAAAATTAATTTAAGCTCTCTATTACTCAATTCTACTTGACCACTAGACCGTGGATGATATGGAGATGCGATTCTATGATTAACATCATACTTAGCAAGCATTTTACGAAAAGCACCATGAATAAAATGTGAACCACCATCAGTCATTAAATATCTAGGGACTCCAAACCTCGGAAAAATAACTTCTTTAAGCATCTTAATAGAGGTGTTATGATCAGCACTACTAGTTGGAATAGCTTCTACCCACTTAGTAACATAATCAACAGCAACTAAAATATGTGTATACCCATTAGAGGAAGGAAACGGTCCCATATAATCAAAGCCCCAAACATCAAATGGTTCAGTAACAAGTGAATAATTCATAGGCATTTCTTGACGTCTACTAATATTACCAATTCTTCGACATTCATCACAAGACAAGACAAACTTACATGCATCCTTGAAGAGATTAGGCCAATAAAATCTGAATTGCAATACCTTATGTGCAGTTCTATCTCCAGCATGGTGTCCTCCATAAGCCTTAGAGTGACACTTGCATAGGATTTGTTCCTGTTCATGCTCAGGTACACAACATCTAATAACACCATATACTCCTTCTTTATAAAGGTGTGGGTCATCCCAAAAGTAATGTCTTAAATCACAGAAGAACTTTTTTTGCTGGTATGTGAAACTAGGTGGTATAAATTTAGCAAAAATATAATTAGCATAATCAGCATACCATGGAGCAGTACGAGAAGCATTTATGATAGCTAATTGTTTATCAGGGAAGCTATCCTCAATAGGTAGTGGGTCATCAAGAACATTCTCTAACCTAGACAAGTTGTCTGCAATGGGGTTCTCAGCTCCCTTTCTATCAATAATATGCAAATCAAATTCTTGTAGCAAGATAACCCATCTAATAAGTCTAGGTTTAGCATCTTTATTTTCCATAAGATATTTAATAGCAGCATGATCAGTGTGAACAGTTACTTTAGAATCAACAATATAAGGTCTGAACTTATCACAAGCAAATACAATTGCTAAAAATTCTTTTTCAGTAGTAGCATAATTTCTTTGGGCACTGTGTAGAGTTTTACTAGCATATTGGATAACATTTAATTTCTTATCAACCCTTTGTCCTAGAACAACACCTACAGCATAATCACTAGCATCACACATAATTTCAAATGGTAAATTCCAATCAAGAGGTTGAACAATGGGTGCAGAAATCAAGGCTTTCTTAAGTATTTCAAATGCTTCTACACAATCATCATCAAAGACAAAAGGAACATCTTTTTGTAAGAGATTAGTCAGACGCCTGGAAATTTTAGAGAAGTCCTTAATGGACCTCCTATAAAACCGGCATGACCAAGGAAACTTCTTATACCTTTAATTTCCTTAGGACACGACATCTTTTCAATAGCATCATCTTTAGCTTTATCAACTTCAATACCTATTTCAGAAATTTTATGCCCCAAGACAATACCTTCATTAACCATAAAGTGGCACTTCTCCCAATTCAAGACAAGATTAGTTTCTTCACATCTCTGTAAAACTCGATCAAGGTTGCTTAAGCAATCATCAAAAGAAGTTCTATATACGGAGAAATCATCCATGAAAACCTCAACAATCTTTTCACAAAAGTCAGAGAATATTGCAATCATACATCCTTGAAAGGTAGCAGGTGCATTGCATAAACCAAAAGGAATACGACTAAAAGAAAAGGTACCGAAAGGGAAAGTAAAAGTTGTCTTTTCTTGATCTTATTTTGACATAGGAATTTGAGAGAAACCAGAATAACCATCTAGAAAGCAAAAATGTGTGTGTTTGGATAATCTTTCTAGCATTTGATCAATAAAAGTTAAAGGGTAATGATCCTTTTTAGTTGCTTTATTTAATTTGCGGAAATCAATTACCATTCTATAACCTGTAACAATTCTTTGTGGGATCAATTCATCTTTATCATTAGGAACAATAGTAATACCTCCCTTCTTAGGGACACAATGGATAGGACTTACCCAATGACTATCAGCAGCGAGATAAATTATACCTGCATCCAGAAGCATTAGTATTTCTTTTCTTACCACTTCTTTCATCTTAGGATTTAACCGTCGTTGGTGATCAACAACCGGTTTCGCGTCTTTCTCCAATTTTATTTTGTGTTGGCATAGAGTGGGACTAATTCCCTTAAGATCATCAAGAGTATATCCAATAGCAGCACGGTGCTTCTTCAGAGTTTTCAATAATTTATTTTCTTCATGCTCTGAAAGGTTAGCACTAATAATAACAGGATATATCTTTTTCTCATCAAGATAAGCATATTTAAGAGTATCATGTAATGATTTAAGCTCAAGCACGGGATCGCCCTTGGGGGGAGGAGGACCCCCTAGGATTTCAACAGGCAAGTTGTGTTTCAAAATAGGTCCCTGTTTAAAGAATACTTCATCTATTTCCCTTCTTTCATTCATAAACATATCATTTTCATGGTCTAACAAATATTGTTCTAAAGGATCATTAGGAGGCACATCAATAGAAGCAAGACCAATAATTTCATCTTTACTAGGCAATTCTTTATCATGGGTTTGTCTACGGAATTTAGCAAAATTAAACTCATGAGACATACCCCCGAACCAACAGAAACAATATCCTTTTTGCAGTCTATCTTAGCATTAACAGTATTCAAGAAGGGTCTACCAAATATAATGGGACAAATGTCATCTTGTGGGGAACCAAGAACAAGAAAAAATCAGCAGGATATTTAACTTACCCACACAATACTTCAACATCTCTAACAATCCCAACTGGTGAAATAGTATCTCTATTGGCAAGCTTAATTGTAACATCTATTTCCTCTATCTCGGCAGGTGCAATATCATGCATAATTTATTTGTATAAGGAATGGGGTATTGCACTTGCGCTAGCACCCATATCACATAAGCCATGATAGCAATGATCTCCTATTTTAGCTGAAATAACAGACATGCCTACAACAGGCCGATGTTTATTTTTAGTATCGGGTCTAGCAATTCTAGCAGCTTCATCACATATGTAAATAACATGCCCATCAATATTATCGGTTAATAGATCTTTAACCATAGCAATACTAGGTTCAATTTTAATTTGCTCAGGGGGTGTAGACGTTCTAGTATTACTCTTACGAACCACAGTTGAAGCTTTAGCATGATCCTTTATTCTAACAGGGAAAGGTGGTTTCTCAATATAAGCAGTAGGAACAATAGGATCAACATTATAAGTGATAGTCTTTTCTTCAACTTTAATAGGCGCAACTACTTTTACTTCAATGGGAGGATTATATTTAAACCACTTCTCCTTAGGGAGATCAACATGAATAGCAAAGGGTTCACAAAAAGAAGCTACTATCTCAGAGTCAAGTCCATATTTAGTGCTAAATTCACGAAAAGCATCGGTATCCATAAAAGATTTAACACAATCAAACTTGGGTGTTATACTTGACTCTTACCTTCGTCGAGATCCCAATCTTCAGAGTTGCGTTTAATTCTTTCCAATAAATCCCATTTGAATTCAATAGTCTTCATCATAAAAGAACCTATACAAGAAGTATCAAGCATGGAGCGATTATTGAGAGAAAGCCGAGCATAAATTTTTTGAATAATAATTTCTCTTGAGATCTCATGATTGGGGAATGAATATAACATTGACTTAAGCCTCCGCCAAGCTTGAGCGATGCTTTCTCCTTCACGAGGCCAAAAATTATATATATAATTACGATCACGATGAACAAGATGCATAGGGTAAAACTTCTGATGAAATTCCAATTTCAATCGGTTGTAGTTCCATGATCCCATATCATCACATAGCCTAAACCATGTCATTGCCTTTCCCTTCAAAGATAAAGGGAAGACCTTCTTCTTGATAACATCCTCTGGCATACCTACAAGCTTAAATAATCCACAAACTTCATCCACATAGATTAGGTGCAAATCGGGATATGATGTTCCATCACCTGTGAAAGGATTAGCTAGCAGTTCCTCTATCATACCCGAAGGAATTTCAAAGTAAACATTTTCAGTAGGTTCAGTAGGATGAGGAGAATCTCTTTGCTCTACTGGTCGGGGTGAAGATACTCCGAACAAGCCCCTCAAAGGATTATGTTCCATAGTAACAAGTGACAGTAAATTTCAGCACACTATATAAATGTTTCCTTACCAAATTCCACCTACCAAAGGCGCTTCACTCCCCGGAAACGGCGCCAGAAAAGAGTCTTGATGACCCACAAGTATAGGGGATCTATCGTACTCCTTTCGATAAGTAAGAGTGTCGAACCCAATGAGGAGCAGAAGGAAATGATAAGCAGTTTTGAGTAAGGTATTCTCTGCAAGCACTGAAATTATCGGTAATAGATAGTTTTGTGATAAGGCAATTTGTAACAGGTAGCGGGTAATAAAAGTAAATAAGGTGCAGCAAGATGTCCCAATCCTTTTTGTAGCAAAGGACAAGCCTGGAAAAACTCTTATATAAAGGAAAGCGATCCCGAGGACACATGGGAATTATCGTCAAGCTAGTTTTCATCACGTTCATATGATTCGCGTTTGGTACATAGATAATTTGATATGTGGGTGGACCGGTGCTTGGGTTCTGCCCTTCCTTGGACAAGAATCCCACCTATGATTAACCCCTATTGCAAGCATCCGCAACTACAAAAGAAGTATTACGGTAAACCTAACCATAGCATGAAACATATGGATCCAAACCAGCCCCTTACGAAGCAACTCCTAAACTAGGATTTAAGCTTCTGTCACTCTAGCAACCCATCATCTACTTATTACTTCCCATTGCCTTCCCCTAGGACCAAACAATGGTGAAGTGTCATGTAGTCGACGTTCACATGACACCACTAGAGGAAAGACAACATATATCTCATCAAAATATCGAGCGAATACCAAATTCACATGACTACTTATAGCAAGACTTCTCCCATGTCCTCAGGAACAAACGTAACTACTCACAAATCATATTCATGTTCATAATCAGAGGGGTAATAATATGCATAAAGGATCTGAACATATGATCTTCCACCAAGTAAAACAACTAGCGTCAACTACAAGGAGTAATCAACACTACTGGCAACCCACAGGTACCAATCTGAGGTTTTGAGACAAAGATTGGATACAAGAGATGAACTAGGGTTTGAGAGGAGATGGTGCTGGTGAAGATGTTGATGGAGATTGACCCCCTCCCGATGAGAGGATCGATGGTGATGAGTTCCCCCTCCCGGAGGGATGTTTCCCCGATAGAACGGCTCCGCCGGAGCCCTAGATTGGTTCCGCCAAGGTTCCGCCTCGTGGTGGCTGAGTTTCGTCCCGTGAGCTTGCTTATGCTTTTTTTCTCGGACGAAAGACTTCATATAGCAGAAGATGGGCACCGGGGGCCTGCCAGGGGGCCCACAAGACAGGGGGCGCGCCCAGGGGGTAGGGCACGCCCCCCCACCCTCATGGCCAGGGTGTGCGCCCCCTCTGATAAATTCTTTCGCCAGTATTTTTTATATAATCCAAAACATGCTCTCGTGAAGTTTCAGGACTTTTGGAGTTGTGCATAATAGGTCTCTAATATTTGCTCCTTTTCCAGCCCAGAATTCCAGCTGCCGGCATTCTCCCTCTTCATGTAAACCTTGTAAAATAAGATAGAATAGGCATAAGTATTGTGACATAATGTGTAATAACAACCCATAATGCAATAAATATGGATATAAAATCATGATGCAAAATGGACGTATCAGAGATCGATGGCTATCGAACCCGAGGGGTTTGGGGGTGGGCAACTTAACTTGTGACGTAGCCCACGTCAAGACATCGGTGTCGACGACCTCGATGTCATAGCCAGCATCCGCGACATGCCAGAGTACTCTAGCTCACTGATTGAAAGGCTCAATCCAGGCCCAGTCATCGTCGTCAGCTTCCTCGGCGGCCACCTCGCCGACGTCGGGCGAAGGGGCCGCGTTAAAGCTCTTTTGGGCCATTCACTCCTTGAGCTCCCTAGGAAGCATAGCCGGGCTTAGGCTGCGATGCTCTGGAGTGGGGGTGGGGATGGGGATCTCTGGGAAAGGGGCATTTCGCAGGCATCATCTAAGAAACTCAGGGCAGCGAGGGTATGTGTATCAGTGGGTAAACTGCATGGGCAGAGCGGGAGAGGTTGACGATGGAGGCGGCGCGGCGGTGGCGGCGATGACGACCTAGCTAGGTTTGGAGCGAGGGAGGGGTGGTGTGTGTGTGTGAGCAGGGGATTTGGGGTGAGCGAAGGATTTGGAGTGTGTGTGTGTGGAGGGGGTCCATGGTGGTGTTTGAGGAAATGCCGCGGGTACTGAAAATTTTACTAGGCAGGACTATAATGGTAGGGCTACCAAAAAATTTGGATCAAGGGATTGAAGCAGAGTGGGGCGGGAGTAACGAACATCGCACACAGTTAAAACATAAATAATCGTGTGCTATCAAACAGGAAAACACTCCAGCCAAGCAGAAATTTTTGAGATTGCGAGGGATGCAAGAGGGAGTAAAATGTCGGGGCTACTGAAAATTTGGATCTACTGATTGAAGCAGAACGGGAGTAACAAACATAGCACACGGCCTAGACATAATAATCATGTGTTATCAAATAGAAAAAACATCTAGGCAGGTAGATATTTTCGAGATTGTGAGGGAGTAAATATTTTCGAGAGGGGGAGGGAAGCCTTGTGGAGCCCAATCTACGGTGATCATGTGGGTGACAGGGGCAGGGGCGCGGCACACGGGTAGTCCTAGGGAACTGTGTTTGTTTCGTCCCCGATCGCAGATGGTTGCTGCGTTCGACTCGTCTGTTGTTTATAAATTTGGCAAAAAACACGGGAAAGGGTCAGAACACGAACAACTTGCATGTGGACCAAATATATGTATGAAAAGGGTGGTTCGATGTTCAAATACGCAATGCAGAACTTTGATGTGGCACCTATCGCACAAAGTGCACATTATTATTGCTAGCCCCTTGACAAACACACACACACACACACTTCGTGTTGCTGGGAGGGGAGTCCTAGCTATGAACGCATGCCCCCAAATAGCTAGGTCTGACATCTTACCCTACCGTAACACAAAACAGAAAGGAGTACATCATGGTCAACCCCCTTGCTTCCGATTAAATATGGACCATGTGCGGGCCCACAGATGTGTTCTTCTAGTGTTAGGTCGGTGAGACCATGTACAAACCACGCCTGCGGGTGGCCCAATGTGTGTGTCTGTCTGTGTGTGTGTGAAAACGATGTGGTTTGATATTTAAATAACGAAATCACAAATTTGATATGGCACATGTGCATCGCAAATTAACCGGACATCCCCGACCACACGGAGGTTCATCTAGTATGAAGTAGTACTGTGCCCCCCCCACAACACATACTTTGAGTCGGTGGGAGGGGGCATCTCACCAGGACATATTGTAAGACTGACCAAGAAGAATCACCACCATGGTCGTATAACCTCTCTTATTTGTTGGGTCAAAGTCATGCATGGACGTTCCACACGCGGCCCCACAAAATAGGCTAGCTTATGCCAATAACCACGCGAGGGAGTGCCTGAAGACAACCACAGCATGCATGTGTCCCAAACATATGTATGAAGTGTCATGTGGTGTTTGAATATATACCCAATGCACAACTTTGATGTGGCAGCATGCTTTTGGAACCGGAAAGTCCCCACGCGGAGCGAGGGTTCACGACGCATAGTATACTATATATATATATGTATGTATGTATGTATGTATGTATGTATGTATATGTAGGGATTCATGTGTATGCAAGCCCTCGAACTTAGGTCTCGAATCTCACCATGATTGACGTATGACTATACGGTAACGCGAAACAAGAGAAGAAGAATCCACCCTGGAAACCTCTCTCACATTGTTGGTCAAAGTGATGGACGTCCACGCGGGCCCACGAATATATAGGACGTCGATGATAACCAAGCGAGGGAGAGTGTCCAAAGACAACCAATGCATGTATGTGCTCCAAACATATGTATGGACATGCGTGATGCATGCATATATGTTTGAATACCAAAAGCACATCAATTTGATGTGGCGCATGCATGCATCAAAAATCGCGCAGACACAGATCTGGTTCATGACGCATTGCGTGCTCGTCCCTCCCCCCCATGATACGTCTCCGTCGTATCTACTTTCCTAATGCTTTTCTTCTTGTTTTGGACTCTAATTTGCATGATTTGAATGAAACTAACCCGGACAAACACTGTTTTCAGCAGAACTACCATGGTGTTGTTTTTTGTGCAGAAATAAAAGTTCTCGGATTGGAATAAAACTTTGCGTGGAATTTTTATACAAATAAAGATAATTTCTTGAGCCAAGAACCACCGGAGGGGGGCACCTGGGTGAGCACAACCCGCCAGGGCGCGCCCCCCTCCAGGTGCGCCCTGGTGGGTTGTCCCCACCTATTGGCCCCGCAGACCCCAACCCTGATACTATAGAATCACATATTTGGAGGAAAAAATAAGGGAGAAAGAATTATCGTGTTTCACGAGACGGAGCCGCCGCTACCTCCTGTTGATCATCAGGAGGCCAGATCTGGAGCCTGTTTGGCGCTCCGGAGAGGGGGATCTCTGATCTTCGTCATCACTAACCCTTCTCCATCACCAATTCCTTGATGCTCCCCACCAGGAGTGAGTAATTCCTTTATAGGCTCCCTGGTCGGTGAGGAGCTGGATGAGATTCATCATGTAATCAAGTTAGTTTTGTTAGGGCTAGATCCCTAGTATCCATTATGTTCTGAGGTTGATGTTGCTATGACTTTGCCATGCTTAATGCTTGTCACTTTGGGCCTGGGTGTCATGATTTCAGATCTGAACCATTTATGTTATCACCATTATATCTATGTTCTAGATCCGATCTTGCAAGTTATAGTCACCTACTACGTGTTTTGATCCGGCAAACCCAGAGTGACAGAAGTCGGGACACTTCCCAGTGATGACTGTAGTTTGAGGAGTTCATGTATTCACTATGTGTTAATGCTTTGTTCCAGTTCTATATTAAAAGGAGGCCTTAATATCCCTTAGTTTCTAATAGGTCCATGCTGCAACGGGAGGGTACACTACAAAAAAATACACTTCTGTGATGATACGTGTTTGTCACAGTAGGTCGCGTTTTCTGTCATGCATGTACATCCATGACAAATTTATGGCAGAATCAAGATAGTCATACCTGTGCTGTCGTAGAAGTGTTCCATGACATTGCCAAAATTAGCATCACGGAAGTGTCCACTTCCATGACGATAAATCGCGCGTCACAGAAGTGCTTTCGTCAAGGGTGACCGACATGTGGCATCCACTGTAACGGAATGCCGTTAAGCTATCGGGTCGGATTTTGGATCCAATAACCCGTTAACAGCCACGACCAATGTCGATTTTCCACGTGTAAAATTCTCATTGGCTGATGGATCCAAGCGTCAGCTCCGCATTGGCACAGGTGTCACTCATCCAACGGTCGAGATGGGCCTATGATATGTTGACACATGGATCGGCCCAAAAGTGGCCCACAAAGTTTAAATGGGCCGGTCCAACCGAAGGCCCATAAGATTTAGCAGACCATAATGGGCCGGCCCAGCTAAAGGCCCACGAAATTTAGTGGACCATAATGGGCCGGCCCAGCTAAAGGCCCACATGATTTTGCAGACCATAATGGGCCGGCCCAGCTAAAGGCCCACAAGATTTTGCGGACCATAATGGGCCGGCCCAGCTAAAGGCCCACAAGATTCTGTAGACCATAATGGGCCGGCCCAGCTAAAAGCCCAACATTCTCTGTCAAATCGGCTCGTCAACGGCCTGTCCTAAACTTTTGGCCTGTTGTCATTTTCGGCCTGTTAACGCCGGACGTAAACCATGGGCCATATGTGGCCCAACGTCATATCAGGCCCATTAACAGCCCATATAAAAATGACGATAATCTAGCCCGACCGAAGTTCCGGCCTGTTAAAGGCCCGTGTATTAGGTTGGCGCGTTTACGGCCCATCCAAATTTCGGCCTGTCAAAGATCCGCATCGTAAATGGGCCACCATTTCGGCCTGCTAAGTCCAGTGGGTTATTTGGCACAATCAAGGCCCAATCTCACTTTCGGTCTATTAAAGGCCCATGTTTTAATGGGCTCGAGATATTTACACCTGTAAATGGCCTATCTTTACTGAGGGCCCAAATTATGTTTAGGCCTGTTAAAGGCCCACTATGGGCACACGCCTACCAGAAAAACATGAAAGCTTATGCTGATCTAGGCCCAGATATTTTTAGTGGGCTACATGCCAATTTCAGCCTGTAATCGTTTTTAGCCCAATTGGAATGGGCCCGACGAATGTTGGCATGTTGGGCTCCTACGAAGCTTTCGGCCGAATACATTACTAAGATAAACCTACACTATACAAAAATAGCATCGTAATTACTGCAGCCTGAGGCAGCATCATAAATGTTGTATCACAACTGAAAGTGCAACTATCCCTAGGTGGTTTTGGTAATTTATAACAACATATAGCTCATTGAGGTAATGCTATTCCAAGATGATTATTTCAGGAAAGCTCAATGATTGGCATGGCATGGATGTGAAAGTGGAACCCTCAAAATGCTAAGGAAAAAGGATTGGCTCAAGCTCAAAAGCTCAAGACTCTTCATTTTATATTTTAGTGATCCAAGATCACATTGAGTCTTTAGGAAAAGCCAATACTATTAAGGAGGGATGAGGTGTTGCTTAATGAGCCTCTTGCTTCATGTGCTTAGTGATATGCTCCAAAACCCTCAACTACTTTCCCATATCCACATATGACCTAAACCCTAAGCCAAACTCGGTCCTACCGATTCTTCCTATCCGGCGCCACCGAGTTTTCACTTGTCATTAGCCACTGCCAAACCCTAGCAATTCGGTCCTACCGATAGGGATCTCGGTCTCACCGAGATGGGGTTGCAAACTCTCTGTTTCCCTTTCGTAACTTTTCGGTCTCACCGAAAGAGCGAATCAGTCCCACCGAGATTGCAATGTAAACTCAGTGTTTCCCCTTTGTATCTTTTCGGTCTCACCGAGTTCCACTCGATCTCACCGAAAGAGCAAATCGGTCCCACCGAGTTTGCCTGACCAACTCTCTGGTTAGCTGATTACCAAATCCGGTCTCACCGAGTTTGTGTAATCGGTCTCACCGAGATTACGTTATGCCCAAACCCTAACCATATCGGTCCTACCGAGTTGCATGTCAGTCCCACCGAAAATCTCTAACGGTCACTAGGTTTACATTTTCGGTCCGACCGAGTTTGTTGATTCGGTCCCACCGAGATTGGAAAATTGTGTAACGGTTGGATTTTGTGTGGAGGCTATATATACCCCTCCACCTCCTCTTCATTCAAAGAGAGAGCCATCAGAACACACACACCATTCCAACTCATATGTTCTGAGAGAGAACCACCTACTCATGTGTTGAGACCAAGATATTCCATTCCTACCATATGAATCTTGATCTCTAGCCTTCCCAAGTTGCTTTCCACTCAAATCTTCTTTCCACCAAATCCAAATCCTATGAGAGAGAGTTGAGTGTTGGGCAGACTATCATTTGAAGCACAAGAGCAAGGAGTTCATTACCTACACACCATTTGTTACTTCTTGGAGAGTGGTGTCTCCTAGATTGGCTAGGTGTCACTTGGGAGCCTCTGACAAGATTGTGGAGTTGAACCAAGGAGTTTGTAAGGGCAAGGAGATCGCCTACTTCGTGAAGATCTACCGCTAGTGAGGCAAGTCCTGTGTGGGCGATGGCCATGGTGGGATAGACAAGGTTGCTTCTTCGTGGGCCCTTTGTGGGTGGTTGCTTCTTCGTGGACCCTTCGTGGGTGGAGCCCTGTGTGGACTCGCGCAACCGTTACCCTTGGGTGGAGCCCTGTGTGGACTCGCGCAACCGTTACCCTTCGTGGGTTGAAGTCTCCATCAATGTGGATGTAGGATTGCACCACCTATCCGAACCACGGGAAAAACATCCGTGTCTCCAATTGCATTTGAATTCTCCAAACCCTTCCCTTTACATTCTTGCAAGTTGCATGCTTTACTTTCTGCTGTCTATATACTCTTTGCATGCTTGCTTGAATTATGTGATGATTGCTTGACTTGTCCTAAAATAGCTAAAATCTGCCAAGAACTAAAATTGGGAAAAGGTTAAGTTTTTATTTTGTCAAGTAGTCTAATTACCCCCCCTCTAGACATACTTTCGATCCTACAAGTGGTATCAGAGCTTTGGTCTCCATTTGCTTGATCTCCATAGCTTTTGGTGGTTATAGCCTTGGTTTCACAACCTAGGAGAGTATGGCGTCTAGCGAGGGAAATTATCACCGTAGAGGTCCTTACTTTGATGGTACTAATTTTGCTAGTTAGAAGCATAAAATGAAAATGCATATTCTTGGACATAACCCCGCCGTTTGGGCTATTGTGTGTGTTGGTTTGCAAGGTGACTTCTTTGATGGGAAAGAACCAAACCGTGAAGCTACCGCGGATGAGTTGAAGATGTTGCAATACAATGCTCAAGCTTGTGATATTCTCTTCAACGGATTGTGCCTCGAAGAATTCAACAAAATCAGACGTCTTGAGAATGCAAAGGAAATTTGGGACACTTTGATTGATATGCATGAAGGTACCGACTCCGTCAAGGAATCCAAGTTGGATGTGCTTCAAAGCCAACTTGACAAGTTCAAGATGAAGGATGGTGAAGGTGTCGCTGAAATGTACTCTAGGCTTGCTCTCATCACAAATGAGATTGCCGGCTTAGGAAGTGAAGAGATGACCGATAGATTCATCATCAAGAAGATTCTAAGAGCCTTGGATGGAAAATATGATACCGTGTGCACATTGATCCAAATGATGCCCAATTACAAAGATCTCAAGCCAACGGAGGTGATTGGAAGAATTGTTGCTCATGAGATGTCACTTAAGGATAAAGAGGAACTTCACAACAAATCAAGTGGTGCCTATAAAGCCTCATGTGAAGCTCCTACATCATCAAGTGAGAAACAAGACTTCAATGAAGAATTGAGCTTAATGGTGAAGAACTTCAACAAGTTCTACAAGAGTAGAAGCAAAGATAGAAGCTTCAAGTCAAGGTCCTACAATGACAAAAGATCTTCTAGTCAAGAGCGAAACTGCTACAATTGTGGAAGACCCGGACACTATTCCAATGAGTGTACGGCTCCCTACAAGAGAAGAAAAGATTCTCCAAGAAGAAGAAGCAAAGAATCACCACCAAGAGAGAGAAGGAGTAGAGATGATCGTTATGAACGAAGATACTCACGGAGAAGCAAGGATTCGGAAAGGAAGGAAAAATCATCAAGGAGCTACACAAGACGAAGACATCAAGCTCATGTTGGTGAATGGTTATCCGGCTCCGACTCCGACAGCCACTCCGTGAGAAGTTATCACTCCGACTCCGAAGATACTCAAGAAGAAGGTGTTGCCGGTCTAGCACTTGTGTCAACCAACTCCTACGACATATTTGACTCACCAAATGAAGGAATTGGAAGATGCTTCATGGCCAAAGGTCCTAAGGTAGCACACCCCGAGTATGTTGATTTCAATAGTGATGAAGATGACTTGTTAGGGGATGATTTGCTTGTTGACAACTCTAGTGATGAATACTATGATAAAACGTCAATTAATCATGCTAATCAAGATAAAACGAATGACAATGATAAGGAGAAGATTGAGGCTCTAACTAAAGAACTAAACACTCTTAAGTTAGCTCATGAAACTATCTTCGAAGATCATCGAGAACTTTTAAGAGCTCATGAGAAATTATGCTTTGAAAAGCTCAATCTTGAGCAAGAGCATGAGTTCTTAAAAGCAATCAATGATGATCTCCGCAAGAAGAGTTCTTCTTACATTGCCAAGCGTTTACTCTTATCCACTTACATGCCTCAAGTCAAGTCTAGTAACAAGAAAGATTCTTCCTCTAGCAGTAACAATGATCATGCTACATCCAATATTGTTTCTTCTAGTAGTTCTCTTGATTCCACTATTGATTCTCTTAGCCAAGTTACACTTGAGCAAGAAAATAGCTTATTGAAGGGAATTATAGAGAAAGGAGTGTACAAAAGCCTTGCCGGGAGTAAGCAATTCGAGGAAATTGTGCGCAAGCAAGGAATGCACCGGAAGAATCAAGGTGTTGGTTTTGAACGAAAGTTCAATGCCAATGGAGTTGAGTGGGAAGAAGATCAATACCCCAAGACAAAGTTTGTTCCTGAACAAGAGAAGCATGATACTTCTTTCAAGGGGACACAAGCTCAAGATGATCTTCCACCACAAGACTACAAGCAAAAAGGCAAGGACAAGCTTCAAGAGGAGATTGACGCATTTGAAGAAGCTCCAAAGACCTTAGTCAAGTGGATTCCCAAGACTACTTCAAGTTCCACTTCATCAAGTATGACTACAACTCCAAGGATTCCCATCAAGATGATGTGGATCCAAAAGAAGAAGAACTAGAGAGTTCTTGAGGGTGACTCCGCCAACATACTTCACTCTTATCATTTTGGCAAGAACAAGTGCAATCATCTTCCACATCTTGCACTAGTTCAAGGAGTCACAAACCCTCTTGTTGGTAAGACAAGGGACAAGGTAAGCTAAAAGTTTTCATGGACATCATCTTGTGTGTGCATCACTCTATGTCTATGGATATCCTTGTTTGTTCCTTGTGGGACTAACCCATGTAGGTATTGAAAGTGCAATTCACTCAAATGGATAGCTCCAAGTGATCTACATCAACATTGAGCATCCACATCTTCAACATCTACATGAAGTCATCATCGACAAAACCCAAGGTTAGTTCATCCCTCTTAGGGGGGATATCACATCTAGGGGGAGCTTTACTCTAAGACTTGAGCTAAAGCAACTCTAAAGATGTGAACAAAACAATGCTTTATGTAAAAGTGGTAACCCCACTTGAGCTTAAACGATGAGTATGACCTATGATCAAGTGTTCTCACTTGACTCCTAAGTCAATATACTCATATATAGATGACCTAGTCATCGCAAATTGCTTGATAGATGCTAGAATTGGTTGTGCATGCCTTGTCACATATTTCATTTGCCATCTTATTGTGTGAGCATGCTGGTTGCATCTTTTACTCATTCGAGGACATCCACTTGTTGTTTTGATTGTTTGGTTTTATCTTCTTATGCCAAGTGGATGGACAAGAATGCCTAAGAACCTCCTCTAGCTATCTATGCTTTTCTCTTCTCAAACTCTATTCATGCTGCATCACAAAATTTGATCAAGTCAGATTCGAACCACTCTGTGTGAGGAGCGCTCGGAGTCCCCGATTCGTCATAGACTTAAACTTCCAAAACCTCTTTATGATTCTCGGTCTGACCGATACCCCACTTTCGGTCCTACCGAGATCATTAAGTTGATCTAGGTTTTCGATCTCGGTGCAACCGATTTGAACATTTCGGTCACACCGAGTTTCAGTAACTGCACGCAGTTATGAATCTTGGTGCCACCGAGTTGTTCCACTCGGTCACACCGACAGGGTCGGGCTATATATAGTCACGGGCAAAATTTTGGAAACTTCTCCGAACCCCTTCGCCCGCGCGATAGCCTGCTCTGCCCTCGTGGTCTCCGGATCGTCTTCTCGCCGCGAGCCGCCTCCAGTAGCTGGTCTCCGTCGCCGTCAATGGGAATTCTGCCCCGCCGTTGCCGCCGTAGCAAGTCCCCGCCGAACTAGGGTATGGACTTGATCTTTGTGCTATTCTCCAATCTGATTCCTAGCACATTGTGTTCTTCATGATTCTTGCCACGATTAAAACACTCCTATCCAGTCAATACGCCCGTAGATTAGCTTTGATTCGAAAATTCTAGGTTTAGGTTTCCGCCGAAACCATCTCGGACCCACCAAGTTGAAAAACTCGGTCCCACCGATTTGGCTTATGCCATTGCACAAGTGAGACTCGGTCTGACCGAGAATTACTTATCGGTGTGACCGATTTTGGAACTTTGTGAAACCCTAGCAGTCTCGGTGCCACCGAACTGTGACTCGGTCCAACCGAGTTCACCAGTTCAGGTGCGAAAACTGCTTCGGTATCACCGAGTTTGAAAATCGGTAGATCCGAGATGATTTCAGTGGGAAACTAAAACTAAGTTTTTGGATCATTCTTTTGCAAAAATCTCTGCATTTTGTGATGCTCATCCTTTTCTACCTCATCTATAATCTGTTCACAGGGTCAGCAGTCAGTTTGCAGCATGTCTGATCAAAGTGATAGCCAAAACATGTCAGAGCAGCAGGTGCACATGAGTGAGGGCACTACTCCCTCCAGTTCTTCTGATGAAGGCAGCAGGAGCAACCCTAGCAACTTGCCAAAGGCTGCCACGAGACAGAGGAAGAAGAGGACTTCTGATTCCGAAGATGAAGATTATGTGGCAGAGGAAGAGGCCACTTCCAAGAGAGTTGAGCCAGCTCAAGGCACTAAGACAGGCCTGAAAATCAAAAGGCCAGCAGGCAGGCAGCCAATGTCAAAGGCCAGAATGTCAACTGAGAAGCCCGTAGAGCCAGTTGCAGCTGAGGGCAAGAAAAGAAAGGAAAGGGTGAAGAAGACTGTGGCTAGAGTGCTTGGCAAAGCTTCCATCATGGAAGAGGAAGAAGAAGAAGAGGTAGCTGCACCAGCACCCAAGGCACCCAAGCTAATGGGAGATGCCATAAAATCAGGGGGAGCTACTTCCAAGGCCAAGCCAGCTCCAAAGCCAAAGCCAAAGAGGAACACAAGAAGCATCCCAGTTGCTGAAAAGAACAAGGCCCCAGTGCCTGAAGCTGCAGAAGAAGAGGAAGAGAATGTCCTAAGAAATCTAAAGCCCAAGATCCCAGACCACAACGATGCCCATCCTGTGGCTGAGGACATGAAGCTTAGGAGAGATTCAGGACTAAGGAAATGGAGAGAAGCAGACCCGTATGCTTCAAGGAGAAGGACAGCAGTTGACTACATGTTTCACACCAAGGAGCAGCAGGATTTTTATGAGACAGTGCTGCTAGATAAGAAGCCCATTGTCTGTGATATGCGATGGGTTGATTGGCAATACATCAAGGACAATGAGGAGCACTACCCAGGATTTCAGGACAGCTTCAAGGCATGTGGAGTAGAGGACTTTGTTGGCAGAAGCTCACAAAGTGGAACGAGGAACTCATCATGCAGTTCTACTCCACAGCTCACTTTTATCCAGATGGGAGGATCACATGGATGTCTGAGGGTACGAGGTACCAATCCACTGTTGAGGAATGGGCAAAGTTGATTAATGCCCCAGAGGAGCAAGATGATGACTTGGATATCTATGCCAAGAAGAAGATGGACCACAACTCAATGTCCAATATGTACAAGGAGATCCCAAATGAAGCACTTGATACTTTCAAGTTTGGCTCAGTATATTACCTTCTGTCAGGGCTGCCCACTATCAATTGGATCTTGAGGCACACCTTATTTCCCCAATCTGGAGATCACAAGATGATCAGAGGCCATGCTATCAACTTGCTACATGTGTTTGATGTGCCTCAGAAGTTCAAAGTGATGAGCCTCATAGTGGAAACCATCAAAAGGACTGCAGCAGATCAGAAGAGGAGTTGCGGATATGCCCCTCAGATCCAGGAGCTCATTAACTCCAAGATGGGCACGGGCATATACTTATTGGACAAGGAACATTTGCCCATCCATCCAGATTTTGAGGACAATGAAGTTGTCATGACTGAGAATGAACCGTCATCTGCCCAAGCATTCGCAAAGAAGGAGAAGGCAAGGAAGGAGAACGCTGCCAAGATGCCAACTCAAGAGGAGGCATCTGAGTATTTCTTGAAGACTAAACAAGAGCAGCTTGGTTACTTGATTGCATCCACGCTGAGGATTGAGCAAAGTCTGGCCACCCTCACTCAGAATCAGCAGAGCCTAGAGAGAATCATGGAACAGAAGTTCTATGACTTGGATGTCAAAGTAACGGAAGTTCAGTCTGCAGTGGAGCAGCTCCAGGAGGACATGCGGGAGAGGAGAGGCAGGACTACCACTCATGCCTTTGCCAGAGTGCCATGAGGCCCGAGGTCATCTGCCGTGCCAGTTGCTGACACAAGAGCCACCACCTCATCACCAGCCACAGCCTCAGTTCCACCAGCTCCAGCATCTACTTCAGCTCCAACTCCAGCGTCTACTTCAACATCTACCGAAGCCTTCGTCCTTGGAGTGATCCGGACTCCACCACCACCAGAAGATCAAGCCTGAGCGTCGATCTAGTGCTATGCATTTTCTAGGAACTTTTTGGTAACTTGTTGCCAAAGGGGGAGAAGATGTATAGATCATAGGCTTCGAGAGAGAGAGAGAGAGTGTGTTGCTTTTCTCTCTTGCTTTATTTGGTGGTTTTTTCAAACTTGTTTGCTTTTGAGTGCTTGAGATACTATGCTTGTGAGACATTGATGATCATGTGTTTGATCATAAGCTACACTTAATGCTTGCTTAATGCTATTATCTTATCTATCTTATGTGATCATTCACTATTCTTGGTGATGAGTGCATGTATTTCATTCTTATCATTTTAAGCGCTCCACCAAGATGTATGTGACATGGAAGAGTAACCCATGACTCTAACTCTTTGTGCATTTGCAGTGCAAAGCAAATTTTTAAATATGCACAAATTTAGGGGGAGCTCTTACTTATCACATACTTCTCAAAGCGACAATATATTTCATGCTTATTATCATTTGTCGAAGCTTTGATCTATATGTTGTCATCAATTACCAAAAAGGGGGAGATTGAAAGTGCAACTATCCCTAGGTGGTTTTGGTAATTTATAACAACATATAGCTCATTGAGCTAATGCTATTCCAAGATGATTATTTCAGGAAAGCTCAATGATTGGCATGGCATGGATGTGAAAGTGGAACCCTCAAAATGCTAAGGAAAAAGGATTGGCTTAAGCTCAAAAGCTCAAGACTCTTCATTTTATATTTTAGTGATCCAAGATCACATTGAGTCTTTAGGAAAAGCCAATACTATTAAGGAGGGATGAGGTGTTGCTTAATGAGCCTCTTGCTTCATGTGCTTAGTGATATGCTCCAAAACCCTCAACTACTTTCCCATATCCACACATGACCTAAACCCTAAGCCAAACTCGGTCCTACCGATTCTTCCTATCCGGCGCCACCGAGTTTTCACTTGTCATTAGCCACTGCCAAACCCTAGCAATTCGGTCCTACCGATAGGGATCTCGGTCTCACCGAGATGGGGTTGCAAACTCTCTGTTTCCCTTTCGTAACTTTTCGGTCTCACCGAAAGAGCGAATCGGTCCCACCGAGATTGCAATGTAAACTCAGTGTTTCCCCTTTCTAACTTTTCGGTCTCACCGAGTTCCACTCGGTCTCACCGAAAGAGCAAATCGGTCCCACCGAGTTTGCCTGACCAACTCTCTGGTTAGCTAATTACCAAATTCGGTCTCACCGAGTTTGTGTAATCGGTCTCACCGAGATTACATTATGCCCAAACCCTAACCATATCGGTCCTACCGAGTTGCATGTCAGTCCCACCGAAAATCTCTAACGGTCACTAGGTTTACATTTTCGGTCCGATCGAGTTTGTTGATTCGGTCCCACCGAGATTGGAAAACTGTGTAACGGTTGGATTTTGTGTGGAGGCTATATATACCCCTCCACCTCCTCTTCATTCGAAGAGAGAGCCATCAGAACACACACACCATTCCAACTCATATGTTCTGAGAGAGAACCACCTACTCATGTGTTGAGACCAAGATATTCCATTCCTACCATATGAATCTTGATCTCTAGCCTTCCCAAGTTGCTTTCCACTCAAATCTTCTTTCCACCAAATCCAAATCCTATGAGAGAGAGTTGAGTGTTGGGGAGACTATCATTTGAAGCACAAGAGCAAGGAGTTCATTACCTACACACCATTTGTTACTTCTTGGAGAGTGGTGTCTCCTAGATTGGCTAGGTGTCACTTGGGAGCCTCTGACAAGATTGTGGAGTTGAACCAAGGAGTTTGTAAGGGCAAGGAGATCGCCTACTTCGTGAAGATCTACCGCTAGTGAGGCAAGTCCTGTGTGGGCGATGGCCATGGTGGGATAGACAAGGTTGCTTCTTCGTGGACCCTTTGTGGGTGGTTGCTTCTTCGTGGACCCTTCGTGGGTGGAGCCCTGTGTGGACTCGCGCAACCGTTACCCTTGGGTGGAGCCCTGTGTGGACTCGCGCAACCGTTACCCTTCGTGGGTTGAAGTCTCCATCAACGTGGATGTAGGATAGCACCACCTATCCGAACCACGGGAAAAACATCCGTGTCTCCAATTGCGTTTGAATTCTCCAAACCCTTCCCTTTACATTCTTGCAAGTTGCATGCTTTACTTTCCGCTGCCTATATACTCTTTGCATGCTTGCTTGAATTATGTGATGATTGCTTGACTTGTCCTAAAATAGCTAAAATATGCCAAGAACTAAAATTGGGAAAAGGTTAAGTTTTTATTTTGTCAAGTAGTCTAATCACCCCCCCTCTAGACATACTTTCGATCCTACAACAACAAAATAAATTCCAACCATACAACAAAAGGCCTGTTGGCATAAAGTTTATAGTCCTTCCAGATAAAAGCACCATCAGATGTGTAGAAGCACAGATCATTTGACCTGAGTGATAATGTTTCAAGCTGTAGAATCTGATGGAGCAGCACGATCTCCACCTTTTTTCTGCCATTGCTCTTGAACAATGAAGCGAATGTGTGATAGTCTGGTTTCAAAACCATTCATATCTTGACGACATTTCTCAACCACTATTCTTGTTTCCAAAACAACGTCCATTAGGGATTGGACTTGTGTCTGGAGCACAGATATATCACTCTGTCTAGCAGGAAGATTTTGTTCAGTAGACGATTTGCACTGTTAGTGGAGAGATACTGACGCACTACATCAAGAGGTGACATTGTGCCTGTAGTAGCCTTGTCACCTTCAGGTGGTTGTGGCTGTTCAAACATTTGTTCCATAGCTTCCTGAGAGTTTGAACTTGTAGATTAGTGTACCAGATAAGTTACTAATGAGACAAAAACAAACAAAGTAGATTAAACGTTTGTACATAACTTATTTGGTTGAACTACTGTAATTCATTAGCATGTATTGTAGTGCCAACTACATAATAAAATCACTTTCAGAACATATGTCCATGTAGCATGCCTACTGTACTGTCTATTTCCTCACATTCGTTGACATCTAAGGATAAAGAGACATGGTTTAAAGTAGGATGAACATAGTATGACATCATTCATATCATGGGCAAACAGATATAAAACAAACAAGCTATTTTATCATTGTGTGCGCATGTGAACATAACAACTAGATTACAGATCAAGACCAAAAGAATATCCTTCTTCTCTTTTAAACCATGTAAGGTGAAATGATATGTTAAGACAACTGTGAATAAAAGTGAACAGAGTAACTGACATTGGCTGCAAACCAAGTAGTTAAATGAACACATCACAGTACCAATCAGTTCAAGGCAGGAGGAGTAAAAGGACTTACAACAGCGGCTTGAACTGGTGTGCTCATGCCCTTCATCTTGCTGGTGTGGCAATCCTTGAAGATTTGCACTACATTCAATTCAGGTTCTTTTTGGTCCGCATGGGCTTTCCTCTTTATTTGGAACAAGTCAATATAGATACGATAATATGGCACAAAAAAGAAGGAAGTAGCAGCTATTTACAAGAGCCTCACAGTGTGCAATATAGCTACGAGATCCTATCGTCTGTTGGAATTTCACTTTAGAGCAGTTGGTTTTGTTCTTCAAACAGTTAGCCTAGAAGAAGACACACTTATAAGGCACATACATAAATACAAGTTCAATATGTGGTCTGATCAAATACATATAGCCTACATGATACTTTGGATTAGACTAGTGTTTAACGAGGGCTGTCCAGTCTTCATCTGTAATATATTCCACTAGAGATGTTTGGGTGATTTCATTGTTAGCCTTGCCTTCAAAGTGAGATTTTCTAAGGTGGTACCGATACTGTCACAGAGCAGAATGAAAAACATGAGTGCATGCTTGTTTAGTTGCATCATCTTTCGGATCCAACTTGAAGCTCATCTGTTGAAAAAAGAATGTGAGTCTTATTAGGAGGAAGCTAGAAAGTATGGGACAGAGCAAGACAATATTAATAATTGCGATGAATAACATTACTTACGGATAAATGGTCAAGGAAGGTGTTAAACTGGGTATTGTCTTTCTCATTCCTGTACTGGATCCACGTTGGGAGGATACGTGCATGACACCTAACGGCAACGGCTGCTTCTGATACTAACTTGGCTGACTATGTAGCATCACGTGGCCTTTTTAAACCTGCCTCAAAATGGATCTCCATTCTTCCTCCTTTAGATTTTGTTAGTCTGTCAAGCATTATCCCTGATGTCTGTTTCCGCTTGCGCCGTGGTGCTAGTTCAACAACGAATATGGAAAGTGTTAGTGTACATCAAACTGTGAGAGTACATATAAAGGAGCATGCAACTGCAACTTGACTCGGTCAGGTACTGTCTTGGTGTTGATGCTCATGAGGTTCATCTGATCTTGCCAAGTCCTATTGTGTCAGCGGTGCTTCGGAAGTAGTGTTAGGTGTGAAGGCAGCTTGGGAACTGTCCAGTTCCGGAGCAAACGAACGAGTAACTGCTTGAGATGCTGGTACAGTTGAAGCGGATGCTGCAACTGGTGGAGCAGGTGATACTGTGTTTGTAGATTTAGCCGGTGGACTTGGACCTTCTACTGCACTATAAGTACCAGCGGAATCTCGACGGCAGAACCTTTTCCGTTTCACCCGACGAGTAACAGCACTCCCTACTATATTATTTTCCTTGCTCTTTTTTGACTTTGCCATGTCAAACTGTACCCACAACACAAAAGAATAAAATCACTCTTCATAACTCATTGATGCATGATACAGACAAGCAATACTTTGATGTAAGACAACCGTATGAGGATGGAATATGTAAGAAAAACAGGACGACATGACATATTCACAGCTACGATGTGCAAACTAAGCAGAAGGATTTTCAAGAAAATAGAAGTAATGCAAGCTAGACACCATATGAAAGATGCAACCAATATTACTCTGCCAAGTTAAAAGTGTCTTGTCATAAGTGGCAATTCGAAAAATTAGAAACAGTACAACGTAGAAATCAATGCAAGATGCAACCACTATCAAACTGCCATGTTAAAAGCGTCCAATCATGAGTGACTGATGCGGGATACACAACAGCAGTACTTTGATGTAAGAACATGGTATGATAGATAGATGCAGTGTATTCTAGACACAGAAAGCCATGTCATATGCACATGTATAACGTATAAACTCAGCAGGTGCAATTTAATCAAAATAGAAGAAATAAAGGCTAGACAACATATGCAACATGAAACCAATTATCACACTGTCAACTTAGAGCAAGCACCAACTTCATTAGCAGTAGCAATGCAAGATGCAACCACTATCAAACTGCCATGTTAAAAGCGTCCAATCATGAGTGACTGATGCGGGATACACAACAACAGTACTTTGATGTAAGAACATGGTATGATAGATAGATGCAGTGTATTCTAGACACAGAAAGCCATGTCATATGCACATGTATAACGTATAAACTCAGTAGGTGCAAATTAATCAAAATAGAAGAAATACAGGCTAGACAACATATGCAACATGAAACCAATTATCACACTGTCAACTTAGAGCAAGCACCAACTTCATTAGCAGTAGCAATGCAAGATGCAACCACTATCAAACTGCCATGTTAAAAGCGTCCAATCATGAGTGACTGATGCGGGATACACAACAACAGTACTTTGATGTAAGAACATGGTATGATAGATAGATGCAGTGTATTCTAGACACAGAAAGCCATGCCATATGCACATGTATAATGTATAAACTCAGCAGGTGCAATTTATTCAAAATAGAAGAAATACAGGCTAGACAACATATGCAACATGAAACCAATTATCACACTGTCAACTTAGAGCAAGCACCAACTTCATTAGCAGTAGCAGTGGAAAATCTAGAGAGTCTCTATTTGCATTGGTGCGGAGGACCACCAACATCCCCTAACTTACTCTTTTCCTTCCTATTTTCTGATATTGCCTTATGAAGTCAAAACCACAAGAAGATGAATAAAATTAGCTCTGCATAAATGGTTGATGCATGATACAGACGAACACTACTTTGATGTAAGGCAAGCACAGGATAGGAGGATGGAATATATACAAAAAAGACAGTGTTTCATATTCACACATATGATAGGAGGATGGAATATGTATGAAAAAACAGTAAGCGGAAGGCATTTCAACAAAATTAGAAGAAATGAAAGCCAGGCACCATATGAACATGCAACCAATATCACTCTATCAGGTAAAAAGTGTCTCGTCATAAGTGCCATTTCAAGAAATTAGAAGCAGTACAAGCTAGAAGACAATGCAAGATGCAACCTACATCACAATCCCAAGTTAAATGTGTCTTATAGGTAAGTGATCGTTGCAGTTATAAGTTGTAAGGTACGCAGATGCAATTCAACATAATCAGAAGCAATACAAACTAGACATCATACGGAAAACGCAACCACGTATAACAGTTCCAAGTAAGAGCAAGCACCTGTGATGGTGGAGTAGGGGAGATGTGCTCATCATGTACATGTATGTTCTAGAAACAGGAACACGTGTCATATTCACAGGCATTATGTGTAAAATAAGCAGATGCAATTCAAGTTAGAAGCAATACAAGCTAGACATCATACGCAACATGCAACCACATATAATAGTGTCAAGTTAGAGCAAGCACCTGTGATGGTGGAGTAGGGGAGATGTGTTCATCATCTACGCAGCTACGTTGACTGTCCAACCTTGTGTTGTCTTGCGAATCTTGTTGGGAGGATGGCGGAGTAGAATCTGTAGAGACCCCCTGTTTGAGTTGCTCCGAAGGACCACCATCATCCACTACCGGACTAATTTCCTTTAGCTGTAATGATTTTGCATTGTGAAGTCAAACCGATAAGAAAAAGGAATAAAAATCGCTCTTCATAACTCATTCATGCAAGATACTGACGAACACTACTCGGATGAAAGGCAAACACATGATGCAAGGATGGAATATGTATGAAAAACAGGATGGTGTGACATATTCACACCTATGATGTGGTAACTAAGCAGAATGCATTTCAACAAATTAGAAGCACAGCAAGCTAGACACCATATGAAAGATGCAACCAATATCACTCCGCCAAGTTCAAACTATATGGCATTTCAACAAATTAGAAGCAGTACATGCTAGAAATCATATGCAAGACACAACCAATATCACAGTGGTGACTTAAAGGTGCCTTATCATAAGTGACTGATGCGGGATATGCAAGAATAGTAGTCTGATGTACAAACAGGAACACATGTCATATTCACAGGCATTATGTGTAAAGTAAGCCGATGCAATTCAACAAAGTTATAAGCAATACAAGCTAGACATCATACGCAACATGCAACCACATATAATAGTGCCAAGTTAGAGCAAGCACCTGTGATGGTGGAGTAGGGGAGATGTGCTCATCATCTACACAGCTACATTGACTGTCTAGCCTTGCGTTGTCTTGCGAATCTTGTTGGGAGGATGGCGGAGTAGAATCTGTAGAGAACCTCCATTTTAGTTGCTCGGAAGGACCACCATCATCCAATGCCTTGCCAATTTCCTTCAGCTTTATTGATTTTGCATTGTGAGGACATACTGACAAGAAAAAGGAATATCATTCGCTCTTCAGAACTCATTCATGCATGATACTGACGAACACTACTTTGATGAAAGGCAAAGTCATGATACGAGGATGGAATATATACGAAAAAATGGATGGCTTGACATATTCACACCTATGATGGGGTAACTAAGCAGAAGGCACTTCAACAAATTAGAAACATTGTAAGACACCATATGGAAGGTGCAATCAATATCACTCTGCCAAGTTAAAACTGTCTCGTCATAGGTGGCGTTCATCAAACTAGAAGCAATAAATGCTAGAAATCACATTCAAGACGCAAACCAATATCACACTGCCAACTTAATGGTGTCCCATCATAAGTGACTGATGCAGGATACACAAGAAGAGTAGTTTCATGTAAGAACATGGTGTGATAGACAGATATAGTATGTACCAAAAACAGGAAAGCGTGTCATATTCACATGTATCATGTGTAAGCTAAGCAGATGCAGTTTACACTAATTAGGAGCAATACGAGCTAGACGCCATATGCAACATGCAACCAGATATCACACTGCCAAGTTAGAGCAAGCACCTTGGATGGTGGAGTAGGGGAGCGGAGACTTGGACCTTGTAATGCACTATCAGTACAAGGAGAATCGGTACAGATGCTCCATTTACGTTGCTGCAGAGGACCACCATCATCGCCTTCCTTAGTCTTTTCCTTCCTCTTTCTTGATTTTGCCTTGTCAAGTCAAACCCACAAGAAAAAGTAATAAAATTTGCTCTTCAGAACTCATTGATGCATGATACTGATGAACACTACTTTCATGTAAGGCAGCCGCATGATAGGAGGATGGAACATGTATGAAAAACAGGACAGCGTGACATATTGACATGTATGATGTATAAAGTGTAAAATAAGCACAAGGTGCTTGAACTTGTTAGAATCGATGCAAGCTAGAAACCATATGAAAGATGAAACCAATATCACTCTGCCAAATTAAAAGGGTGTCCTAACAAATGTATTTGACCAAATTAGAAGCAATACATGGCAACAGGCTAGAAATAATATGCAATATGCAACAAATAAAGGTGAATCATCGTAAGTGATTGATGCAGGATACAGAAGAGAGGTAGTTTCATGTAAGAACAAGGTTAACACATAGATGTAGTGTGTACCAAAAATAGGAAGGCATGTCATATTCACAGGTATAGTGTGTAAACTAAGCAGATGCAATTTACCCTAATTAGAAGCATTACAAGCTAGACACCGTATGCAACATGCAACCACATATCACACTGCGAAGTTAGAGCAAGCACCTGTGATGGTGGTGTAGGGGAAGTACAGTCTTTAGGTACAGAGCTACGTTCAATATCTTCATTTAGGCTTGCTGTTTCTTGAGAATCATGTGGAGAGGATGAAATTGCATTCTTTATAAGAGTATTGCGTCTCATATTAACCCACGCGCGTGACTGTCTCATCATAAGCGATAGACGCAGGATACACAAGAACAGTAGTTTGATGTAAGAACATGGTGTGATAGGCAGATGTAGTATGTACCAAAAACAGGAAGGCGTGTCATATTCACATGTATAATGTGTAAGCTAAGGAGATGCAATTTAACAAATTAGGAGCATTGATGAGGGATACACAAGAAAAGTAGTTTGATGTAAGAACATGGTTAATAGGAAGACGTAGTATGTACCAAAAACAGGAAGGCATGTCATATTCACAGGTATAATGTGTTAACTAAGCAGATGCAATTTACCCTAATTAGAAGCATTACAAGGTAGACACCATATGCAACATGAAACCACATATCACATTGCCAAGTAAGAGCAAGCACCTGCGATGGTGGTGTGGGGGAATTGCGGTGATCAACTAGAGAGCTACGTTGACTATCTTCATTTAGCCTTGCTGTTTCTTGAGAATCATGTGGGGAGGATGACACTGCACTCTTTAAACGAGTAGGGCATCTCACAGTAACCCACTCGGGTGACTGTCTCATCATAATTGATTGACGAGGGATACAAAAGAGCATTAATTTGATGTACGAACATGGTTAATAGACATATGTAGTATGTATCAAAAACAGGAAGGCATGTTATTATCAAAGGTATAATGTGTAAAGTAAGCAGATGCAATTTAACCAAATTGGAAGCAATACAAGCTAGACACAATATGCAACATGCAACCACATTTGACAGTGCAAATTCAAAGCAAGCACCTGGGATGGTTGTGTGTGGCAATTGAGATCATCAATTGTAGAGCTACGTTTACTATCTCCAACTGCTGACACCGCACCCATTAGAGCGCTGAAACGCTTAGTGCTTATCTTCGAATTACAGTGGAGCAACTTCTATCTCTTCTTTTTTGCATTCATTAACACTGCCTCAGAGTCTGAAATACCATGCATAAAAAAACAATAGTGTGAGTATGGGTGAAGTGTGTGCACAATTAGTATAGTGTAAAGGTAGCAGATAGCAGGACGGTGAGAAATAAATGACGGGATACATATGATAGCTCTACAACATGCATGACACACTAAATTACTACAGGATTCTATGAAAATAATAGTCGACTGAAAGCAAATAGGTCAGTCCATTTTTTCCGCACCGTCCGATGTACAAAGAATGGGCAGATCGCCTTCATCTACCTCCAGCCAGTCAGTGTTGACGATCTTCCTCGAAACACCAGCGACCACCGGCCCCGTATTCCTCCCCTGCCTGCGCCCTCCCCTCGACCTCACCACACCGCCGTGCTTGGCACCGCCCCCTGGCCATCCATTCAAGCCCCGCCGACCTCCAGATCGGGCGCAAGCAGCTCCTGTGCCCCACACCCCTATGATAGACACCGATGCGCCGCTTCCCCGGGGAACAGGAGGACTAGGTGCTCCGCGCACCTAAGAGGGTGCTGCTTCTTTTAATTGCGCTTCGACTGACCCTGAATTGAAATCCAGGCGGGCTACTGACCTCTAGCAAAGGTGAAATAGTAAAAGGGAGGAAACCTTGTGCATTTAGTATCACGAAGAAGATGTAGTAAGAAGCGCTCAACTAGTTTCTTTCGTGGGATGAATATGGTGTGAGCGGAGACGTAAGATTTGCACGAATAAGGGAAGAGGAGTACCTCTTTCTGCTGGCAGTGCTATGTCCTCCTTCTATTTTTCCGACGATCTTCTTGTTGTTCGCCGAAAACCAGAAGTTGTGGAGGACGGTGCAGCCTTGGACGAACCCATGGCCAAGTTGTTGAGTGTGGTGCGGTGGACGTCTGTCGGCGGCGGGGAAGCAGATCTGAGGCGGCGAACGACAGCGTAGCGGGAACAGCTCCGGTGCGGCGGATGGTTGCGATAGTGGAGCCGCAGCAGTGAGGCGCAGGACAGCGTGGTCGGAGTAGTTCTGGTACGGACGTCGGCATCGGCATCGTGGAGGCAGCTCTGCCTCAGCTTCAGCTGCTAAGTCCTTGAGGGCGTTGCGGTTGCGGTTGCGTTGGACGACGACGTCGGGGTACCGGCTCCAGCGTGATGGAGGAGGGCAGCGGTGGATTGGCCGCTATGGGGTGCAGGACGGAGGAGGCTGGGGTTTCGCAGTTGGTGGAGAGGGCATTTTCGTGCCCATGGAGTATGAATGGGGAAACGGAGGGAGGCGGGGAACTAAGGGGGAACAATGTTTCAGTTTGAGACGCGCTTGTTTGAAATTTGGGGAAAGTTACAAACTTTGTCCCCGTCTAAAATTTCGGACATATTGCGGGTTGGGATAAGGACAGTCATGTCAGGTGTCCCAAATGTGGGCAGGATAGATTTCGGCCGAGCACATGGGTAGGTGCCCATGGCGTATGAATGCTTCTCGGAGGCGGTTGAGACTAGCATCTTGGTGAAGTTACAAACCTACCCCGGTTTAGACCTTTGGACATCGGGTCGATAGGCTACATGGGCAAGAGTCAGGATAGTAATTTCCTACCACCAAAACATTAATCTCGCGCGGTTTTGGGTGACCAGAGGTCTATTTGGCGCTTCGTTCAATATTTGGGAGCAGAAGCATTAACGTTTTCGGTTCTCTTGAATTGAACTTTCAGGATTCGTGAAACTTCACAAATCTTTACTCTTGAATATCCTAAAGCTACGATTATTTTGGAATGGAGGGGGTACATTTGAATATACATAGTACACGAGTATATATTAAAAAATATGCAACTTACCTCAGTTCATGCATGGTTCCAGATATAATCTCCTTGGTTGCAAAAAAAGTTTGATATGCGTATGAATATATATAGCATGTTCAAACTCACAACAAATATTGATGCCCCCTTTTACATCTGATTTACATATGTCATTATCTCGGGTTCAAATAGATGAATGCACTTCTATGAATTCGAATCTTCGAAACCCCCTTTATGTTGAATTCGACATGTATTCTATTTCGTAGCTAGCAATTTGGAATGTATCCATGCAAGTGACAAATGTATAAAGTGCTTCACACTAACAACATGGAGTGCACTAATTAATGTTTATATATGAACTGCAAAAGCATCCATTGCCTGTATTTCAAACCGCTCTCACTCTATGGATCGATAATATGAAATAAACACATGCACATGCTAGAATTCAATAGAGTATGGGTGTTTGATAGACCGATTTTCGTCCATACGCAATTTGCAAAATTCATGATCTCATACAAAAATAATAATGCCATTTATATTTTAATTTAATGCGTAGAACCGCCTTTTACACATAGATGCACTATGCCTCGCCCCGTTCTCACAAACGCATTGTATATCTCTCTATCTAATGCATAAGTGCAGACACTTTATATGCATCGGCATTTCTCTTTCACACATGCTCACAATCTCTCTCAGGGTGTCGGGGTGTCTCACGCACATGCTCTCTCCGTTTCTCTCTCTCTCTTTCTGACTACTATGTACCACTCTTTTCACTAATCTTAGTTGGAAAACACTATTTCTCTCACATGCATATATACACATGCACGCTCTCTACTAGCCCTCTATACGCACATATATGTGCCTACGTGTCTCCCGCACGCACATTATATTTAGTCCTCTCTCGCACACATTGCCCCCCCCCGACACACCTCTCTCTTAGTAGTTGGCAGATATGATTTCATCATATCATTCGGTAGGATATCCCTGGCTGATAGGCTGGATGGTAATACGAGGGCAAAGTTTTACCCTAGTTCGGATCGGACCCTTGCAGTTGAAGAAAGAGCCTACTCCTGGTACTGTATATTAGTGATAGGGGTGTGTACAAAGTACACGTGAATACCAGGCATTGTGCGTGTGTGTATACTATCGATGAACTAGCCCCCAAGCTTGTATAACATACTAAGGGCCTAGGGTTACAAATCATATATAGTCGGCTTATCACCAGTGGGGATAGAGTCCTCCGCGACTCTGGTAGCTTCGTGTTGTACGCCGAGTCCTCCACATGGGTCTTTGTATAACACGTCTTGGTCCAACCTATATGTGGCGCAGGATGGAACCGACCCATGAGTCTTCATGTTGACCCACCACAACTAGAAATGATGTGCCCACCACACCACACACGCAATCGGCCACTACATATCGTGAGCTAGATACCGTTGTACATTTTGTTGACGACACTTACGGTCATTGTATTTGAAGCGAAAGCACGATATGGTCACTGGACTTCAGAATAAGCTCATCACGGTCACCACATACATTTTGTCGTGCTAACCAACATGTGGTTGGATGGTTAGAGGATAGTGGTTTCTCGAGCCCACCAAGGTTAAAGTCCCGGTGCTCGCATTTATCTTCTGTTAATTTCAGTATTTTCCCGTGATGTACGTTCAGTGGGAGGAGACGTTCCACTCGACTACGAGGCACCTATGGTGACTTCGTAAAATCTCAAGATCATATATGCTGGCCCACTCTCTCGAAGGTGCTCATAGGGGTAGGGTTTGCGTGTGTGCGCTTATAGCGGTGAGTGCTTGCGCGTATATATGAGCCCTTGCGTCTGTACCATGTTAAACAAATACATATCATGATTATACAGTCACTGGCTCACCTGTACAACTCCATATTTTGTTGATGACACAATCAATTGACCAGTCAAACGTTCCACGCGGCGCAACTAGTGTTGCACCATCGGGGCGCGTAACCATGGGGCCCACCTGTCAGCCCGTATATGAAAGAAAGAAATGGTAGTTTGAGTCTGTACAGTGTTAATATAATAGGAGTACATTTTAGGGTGATCATACGGTCACTGGTTCACCATACAGCTCCGTAATTTGTTGATAACATGATCAATTGACCAGTCAAACGGTCCACATTCAGCAGCGCACATTACCATAGGGCCCACCCGTCAGCACGTATATGAAGGACAGAAATGGTAATAAATTAGTGGTCGGTGGGTATTCGAAGTCGTGAGACCTCTGGTTGGCAGTCACCGGCGGTTGGGGGGCGTTCATTGGGCGGTGGGGTGGGGATCCCCAGAGAAAAAGCTCGGGGGGGGGGGGGGGCTAGAGGGATGGCCGGTGCGGCAGCGGACCGGCGGTGGGGAGTGGTTTCGAGGAGGGCGGGCCGGCCGCGGGCGGTGGGGGCTGGCGGTTCGGCCGGTGGTGGCTGGCAGCTCAGGGGTGTGGAGTTTGATGATAAACTGGAGGCCCTTGATTTCGTATCCAATGGCTGGAAAATCTAATGACCAGAGATGAAAAAATCAGTCGACTGACGTGTAGCCTCACCCCACACGTACACATGCACGCACGCAAGACACGCACGCATGTAGGCGTGCAACACTGACACATACACACGCACGCATGCTGGCGTGCAACACTGGCACGTACACATGCAGTCACGTACACACACACGTACGCACCCATGCATGCAACAATGAAACGTACCCTTGCACGCACGCAACACTCGCACGCCTGCATGCACACAGCACACGACGCAAGACACAGGCTCAACCTATACGTGCATGCACCCTTTGTTAAGGACATGGATTGTTACGGGTATTAATCAATCTTATCTATGATAAGCAGAACATTGATGTTTGCAGTGGTCTTTATGAATCACAACGTATCGAACGGGCTATAAACATAGTAGGCTTATCTACATGAAAAAGATGACATCACACTCAATGAACAATCATCGGTTTATGAAATGCCCGCTTCTGACCGCCCTGGTCCACCAAAGGTTCCTCTGCTGTGCGCTGCCTACGTTGGGTCACTGACATGCAGGCCATGCACCCAAAGAGCCCACACGTCAGTGGAAGAACGACGCAGTGTCCTAGGTCAGAGTCGAGGGTGCCACTCGCGGTACGCCCGGCTGAACACGCCTCTGTGCCGCATTCAAACACCTCCATGAAACCCGCCCGTGTGGAAGCTGAGAAACCCACTCTGGACACACGTCCGTTCATGACCGGGCCGGCGTTAAACACAACGCCGGCCGAGCTCCTCCCGTCCGCCGTCTATTTAACCTCCTATTTAAACAAGGCCAAACGCCGGCCAAGAATCGCACACCTCCACCGCTCCCCTATCTCCTCCACCATTTTGTCCACTCTTACAATGCCTTACGAAGAGTAGTTAGTCCACATCCAAGCCGGCTGGGTAGCCCGCCGGATATGAGCTATGCAGCTCGTTGATCCACCTCCCTCCCCTCGCCCGACGGAGCCAGTTGCCACCCCAAGTCGGCGCGCGGTTCAGCAACTCGCCGCTCTAGGCCAGCTCGACGAGGAGCAGCGCACGATCGTCATTGTTGCCGTCCACGCCGCCGCCTCGTACCGCGTCTCCCATTTCTGTGGCCGAGACTCCCATGCCGGCGGCCGTGCCATGCAAGCAGCGACAGAAGCCGGGTGCACGGAGAGCGACGAGTCGGTGGCCAGCGCCTCCGCGTCTGCTGCCATCATCAAGGAGAAGTAGAACACGGGAGGCCGCCGCCGCTTGGGTCCCATGAAGGCCACCACGGAGGCGACGCCGGCGTACACAGCAAGTGTCTTGCCGGATCCTTTTGTTGCGAGGACCTTCGTCGACCTTGCATGGGCTCCACGAAAGAGGGGAATGTTAGGATGATCTCGTGCCGGTGCCGACCATGGCGAAGTAGTGGCCGGTGATGAACTCAAACCGGTGCCGGCCACCATCATCTTCAGCACCAGCCAATGATATCACTTGGGCAGTGGGGAAGCGAGCCGTCCTTTGTACTGAAGCATATACCTCCGGGGCTCCGGGCGGTCCGGTGATCGTGCTGCCGGACATGAGGAACACAAATCGATCAGCGGGCGACCATTTAGGCCAGGTATTATATACATGTGCTGTCCAGAACTAGCACCGCATAGTTCATTTGAATGTAATGAAATCCGTCATGTTTGTATGAAAATCCGGCATTTTATATGATTTCCATTGTTGTTTATATGAAATATTAGTTTGTCTACGTGTTTGCGTGAATTTCGTCCGGTTGGTTGAGTTGCTGTCATAATGTGTGCGGCTATGGTTGGATGGCATTATTTGCAGGTCATTGGTCGGTCTGCGGGCGGCTTGGGCGGTGTTGTGGGACAAAAAAAACACAGCTCGTGCGAGCTCGTCTCCAACGTGCGCGCTGGAGGATGCATGACAACATGAGCACCCGAGCCATTCCTCGTTCATCGGTGGCAAATGCACTGGTGGACAAAAGGGTCGCCAATTTTTTGGCTACCTCGGGCAAGATCCAAACAGCCCCTCCCAACAGATTCAAATCCCTTGTTCGCCGTGGAATTTTGCCATGTGTTGTTTTCATAGACTAGCAAGATGCCCGTGCATTGCACGAAACATCAAGATGCATTTTTTTACAAACTCCCGCATGCATGCAAGGGATAATTAATGTCCTCCTTTGCTAGTACCATGAGGCAAATACCATTAATATTGCATCGATTAGTGTTAGTGGCCTTGTATATCTGCAAATTGTAATTTTGATAGTGGCCCCTTGTATATAAAAATGGAGGGAGAAAGATGAGAGATAAGGTGAGGAGGAGTGGGGCGTGGTGGTGACTGGTGGTCGGACTGGGCGGAGGCATGGGGATGGACGGCGCATTATGTCTAGGTTTGTATCTCTCTCACACACACCCACGTAGGTGGGGGGCATGCACGAAGAGAAGAGGTGCACGCACGGCGCACGTACTCCCGTCTCTTTCCCAACCACACCCGCGCGGGTACACGGTGGAGCTCATTTCTGTACGAAAAAGGCAGCCCACGTGGTAATTTGGCATGTGTACTGGCTGTCCACTTGGTGGAGGGAGGATCGTCTACCACGGGTGAACAAACAAATTGTGACTTGACGCGTTATGTTAAATTAAAAAAAGAGGCAAACCATGTGGGGCCTACCTTAGAGGCAAGGCTCTATACATTGGAGTACTTTTGATGTGTCACGTCAACTCACAGAACGAGGAGAAGCTTGATTAGTACGCCGTCTCCCGCGCCCACGGGCGTGGTGGCTCGCAGGATGAGGTGAAGCATGCTTACGAGTACTACTACTACTACTACTACTACTACTACTACTACTACTACTACTACTACTACTACTACTACTACTACTACTACTACTACTACTACTACTACTACTACTGTATGCCTTTACGCCCGCTCCCTCACCCACGCGCGCGGTGGCTCACAACACGAGGAGAAAATTTTACTACTCCCTTCGTTTACTCCTCGTCCCTACTACGTACTTTGGTTAGTACTCCCTCCATTTACTTATACAAGGCCACTATAAAAAAATACATTTTGCATCTATACAAGGCCACAAATAGTAATCGAGACAAAAGTTACTACTCCCTCCTTTCTAGTTTATGGCTCAATTTCAAAATCTCTCCAACCAAGGTAGACGGTGAGTGGTCGAATTAATTTTGTAGTTTGCACAAGTAATTAGTACGCTCGTTTTTCTCAACAAGTTATGTTTACCGAGGCATTAATTAGAATGAATGCATGAATGACCACTAAATTTCCATGAACTTGTACATGCATTGGTTAGTTTCCTCTTGACACTGCTTGCGTCGGGTGATCTAACGCACCTCGAAATCCAACATGTAATGGTACTACTACTAGTATAGTAGAATTGAGACTTATCAAAGGGAAAAACGACTGTTTTTAGATGAGCCCTATAAACCCTAGTGGGTACGTACTCCGTAAAAACTGATTTTTTCCAAAACTAAGTCGCTCCCTTTCATGAATTCTGTAGTATACTCCTCCGTCAACTCTCCCTTTCATGAATTCTGTCCTTCCTGTCACCGACATGTGGGACATATAGCAACCGGGTCGACGTGTCAAGCACCAAATAACAATGCAGAACAGCAGGGGGACGCACCCCACTCGTACCGGCCTAGTAGTAGTAATGAGCAATGAGACGTCAAATCACAATGCCGCACCTTCCTAGACGGACGAAGCAACCATTATTTCACACTTCGGTCGCCATCATCTCAAACCACGTAGTATTGCTTCTGCCTTAAGAGGGACACGCGCATCGCCTTGGTACATCATGACACATGGGACCGCATGACAGGCCATGCCCCCCCGCCGATCGCTCGGTAAAATCACCTCACTTTTACTATACTTCCTCCGTATCGGTTTACTACATGGAATGCACGTCGTTCTAGGTTGAGAATTTAACTGGCTATATATGTGATGAACAATACTCGAGCCTTTTAAAAAATGTATACTTTTGTATAGTAGTACTATCGATGCTTTGCGCCATGGAGCAAAAATTGAAATTAAAAAAAAGGTGGTACATATAGAGAGCGCTCGTCGCCAAATTATGCATATAGTACTATTAAAAAAGCTAGTACGTGCTTAATTGGGGTGCTAAATTCTATTAAAGAAATACTAGTAGTATGTACATACTGAAGAGTTAAAGTAACGAGAAGAAACATAACATATTTCTGCTGGGGGCTCAGCACAACACACCCCTCAAATTAAAATAAGCACACCTGAAATTAAACTATGCAACTAATCCAGTAGACACTGCATTAGAAGTTTAGAACCACCATGAGCAACGACACTGCCACCTTACTTGGAGTCCTCGTCCATGTCCTCGACTTCGTCCTTGTCCCTCTCCCTCTTGGCCGATACTTCTTTGCTTGAACCGCACACTTGGATGTTGCTCTTCATCCAACCCTTGTAGATATTGAAGCAAAGGTAGCCATCCATTGCAGCGTAGTGGATGTGGTCTATATCTAGTACATTCCGCTACCATGCATGACGATCAAACGTGTATGGAGGTTTCTCCAGTTTACTGTATGAAGGATGAACCATGGCTCCTGCCAGGGTCAGCATTGAAGGCTGACGACAGGACACCATCCGATTCTTCTGGAGGTCGAAGGTGTTGCCTACAACGAGGCCTATCCGACGCAGGACTTCCTTGTCGTTACCAAAGTCTACAGTAACGAATTTGACTAGGTGTCTCTGGAGGAAGTCCTTAAAATCCTGGCACTCAACGTCGGCATGGCATATGTGGTAGACCAAGCATAAGTCATGCACGCAAACCTAGATCACGTCGGGCTTCTTCCTCTCTTCGTCCTTTAGATCCTTCTCTGGTCCCAGGACTATGGTGTACTCAATATCTAGCCCAATGACCCACTCATCATCTGAGTCTTCGAACATGCGTCTGAAGCGAGAAAGGCATCCTTTCACCATCACGGAAGAACGGGTGTAGATGACGTCGAACTCATCGTCGGTGATGGTTCTAACCTTCTACTCACCACCGATCGTGGAGATTTGGGACACCATGGATTTGGGAGGAGGGTTAGGATTAGTGGACCTGCTGTAATGTGAATGGATGGGACGACTAGGAGCGAACCGCCATAGTATTGAAGGACGTACGGGGACGAGTAGGAGCGAACTGCCAGCGTGCGCATGGCAGGGTAATGGCTTTCCATTCTCCCATGATACGGGCTTCCGAGAGCCCTTGGATCTGAGATCAAACGGTTGCATGGCGTGATTCTAGACCTATGGGTGAATATCCTATCCTGGAGGGTTATTCTTCAAATTTTCAGCAACTTAGCATGCAACCATTTGATCTCAGATCCAAGGGCTGCCAGCAGCCCGTATCATGGTCGTGCCTACCACGACCGTCGCGTCGCTCACGCGGTCGCGCCCTTGGAGATTTAACACAGTGTGTTAGGCTATCTGATGTTGGCATGTCATACATAGTCATCACTTAGTCACTCATACTACAACAAGGTTGGCTATAAGGTTGGCTATAAGTGTATTTTTTACTCCTCTCTATCTCTTTCTTCGTACTCCCTCCGTCCCATAATATAAGAACGTTTTTGACACTAGTGTAGTGCCAAAAACGTTCTTATATTATGGGACACATGGAGTACTAGTATTTATTGCATTTGCCAAGGAGTGACCTCGTCTAATGAAATGGTGTTGCTAAGTTTGCTTCATTTAATTAGCTATAGACTCAAAATTGTCTTTTCACCTAGGTACACGCGCTTAGCACCGTTTCTTCCTTGGGTCACCAAACTAGTCTCTCTCTTCTTGATTAACTTGCCACATCAGACTTTATGCCTATGTGGCAAGCTTAAGCACCTGTAGGAGCAAGTAAAAGTAAGTACAATAGTGCGCTTTACATGTCATTTTTGCATATGTGGAGGAAATAGAGGCAAGGAAAAAGTGGAAAAGTGGGCTCTCATGCAAGAGCCAGCCTCTACTACATGGTGGAGCATTGGGAGAGGCACCTGTATGGAGGTGGTCAGGAATCGGGAGACTCACGCCGGTCGTAGCGCCGTAGTTAAAATGATAATGGCAAGTCAAATCATGGGGCCCCACCTGTCCAGCAGTAACTCGCTATCAGATCACACAACCCTACGTTTGCAGCAGCCTACTCCCTCGTCTTCTCGCGTCTCTATCGAACCGACTAGGCGGAACTGCCCCGCCTACCGCGCAGGAAAAGCCCCGCCCTCGACTTTTAAATACAACTACATCCGCTTAAGAATCCAATGATATACTTTTTGTGACATAGTGACTCATATTTAGTTAGTCAAATGGATGACCTAGAACTACGTGCAGGCCCTATAAACCGAGATGCCTAGAAATAAAAAAACCAAGACGGAGAGGGTAGTTCAGCACGTATCTTTCTAGATCAATATAGCCGGGATTCACCAAGGAGCAAAACCAAGTGGTGGGCTGCTCCTGTCGTGTTGGCGTAGCAACTCAAGCAGGGTCAGTCCGCACACGAAATGGCAACACATATAACAGGACCCCTTTGGCCGACATGTGGCTCATCCACCATCTTGTTCCACGTGTGATGCACCAAATTATAGTTCGGAGTAGCGGTTGGAATTGGAGGCACCCCGGTCGTAGTGCCGCAGTAGTAGAAAATGAGCGATGAGGGGTCAAATCAAAAAGCCCCACCTTTCCCGCATTAAGCTGGACGGACGAAGAAACCATCATTTCACTCTAGGGCGCAAGAGCATAAAGAAAAGAGAAAACAATGATGCGTGCGGCAGCTACCTAGGGCACCCTAGGGTTGGGGTCTCCACTACAGATCCTTTTTTTTGAAAGCGCCTCCACTACAAATCGGCTTCTCCCTCGTCCTCTTGAAGAAAACCGATGATGAGTGTGGTGGTAGGGTTTGTAGGAGTACTACGCCGTGCAGGGCCACGTCGTAGTAAACGGGTTTGAGTCGATGCCTTAAATATGTGTGGGCCGCTTGGTTTTGCGGGAACGAGGCAGCATTTTGGGTTCGGGGACCAGTTGAGATATAGTACGTACAAAAAATTGTGGACGTAGGTTCGACCGAAAGGCAATGATGCATGGGCCCTGCATTTTGATATACCCGGGGCCGCGTGAAATTTGCTACTCTACTCAAAACTAGTAAGGTACACATGTATTGAACGCATGAGATTTCAAAACCAAATTATAAATAAACAGACACTATAGCATGTAAAGCTTTGAGTCATATGTGCATGATGTAGATGTTCATTTAGTTCTTATAGTTCATCTCATTCAAAATCAATTAGTTTTATAAAAATGTTCAGATTCATGGGGTTGTGCATTGTAAATCATAAAGTAAAAAACAAATAATGGCAATTCATTTAGAAAAAAATAATCAATTATGATACAGAAGATTCTAGAACAAAGGAGAAGTGCTTGTGTTTTGAGGTTTGTGCATTATGCTTAAGTTCAACCATGGAGTCTTCTAAATTGTACATGTGGCAGATCTGGTGGAATGTTGATGATATCCAACGGCCAGTAGTGCTCGGATTTGCCTATCTCTGCACTGTCGGGTTAGCTTCATCCAGCGACCATCTTTCAAAGTTATTGGCACACTATATAGTTCTTCTGCCATAGTTGCATGTTTTGGAAAAAAGCTACTAGTGGGTTGTACTATCTATTTAGGAATTGAAGATGTATACATGGAAGTTGTAGGGAAGAGATGACATGGAGCATCTCAATTCCTATGAGTAGGGATTGGAAAAGAGATGTCATTTGGTTCATATCATAGGAACTTTTCTATTGAATCTAGAGATGACATGTATCTCAATTCCTATGAGGAGGGATTAGAAAAGAGATGTAATTTGGTTCATATAATAGGAATCCATTCATATGAACCGAGTGGCTCTAAAGCTATAGAAATGATATCATGTTTATTTCCTTTGAAATGTGGAGTATATGAATCTATTCCTATGAACCAATTGGCTCTAAAGGAAAAAATCCTATAAAAATCATATCATATAGAGTTCCTATGATATTCCTCGACACTAAAGGATGCTTGAAATTGCTGCGGGTGATACGATGGTCTTTCTTTGTAGACTCCTCACCCATCTTTATAGTTACCTCTCGAAGATGAATGAAATGATATATACATGGTATTCTACATGTGCAATTTGGTACACGAAAACTCGGTAAAAGTTTGCGAGGTTCGAATTTTCAATAAAGCTATATGGACTGCGTTTCGGAACGGAGGGAGCATACGACAGTTGCTAACACTCACGTGGAAGATTTGTGTGTAGGAGGAGTGGTTTTTCTGTTAAATGACATGGCAAAACTGACACTGTCGGATGCCGATCCAACAATTCTTACGGCATTCGTCAGGAAAAGGCTTGTGGCGAACGTTTGTCGGATAATGATTTACGGACACATGCATTGCATTGATACGTGCCCCCCTCTCTCTCACGCACACGCACCATCATGAGTCATGACTCTCCTGAGTCCTCTCGCAGACTCGCACGTCGCACCCACCGTCCATCTGCAGGTAGACGTCACGCACATATGTGCTCTTCACACCCTACCCTTAGAACTTCTAAAAAACAAAAGACGGCGCGCAAATTTTATTTTAGCTCACACGTCACACACTTATACTATTACTCTTGCGGCGAACGTTCTTTGGGCATAATATATTGTACTCTCACGAAGAGAAGCGGTGCACGCACGCACTAGTTCTCTCACACCCTCTCGCGCGTACACGTAGGAGCGCATTTTTTTGAAGCTGGTACAACAAAATCACTCCACTATATATAAAAGTAGGAGCCTCAGCGCTTGCTTTACTAGGGTTCCTCTCGTTCACTCTCATGCTCTCCAGATCTAAGCAACACATAGGTGGCCACACTCTCTCTCAGCTCACGGCTGGTCACAAATCTGGCCGGACAACCTCGACCGGGGCAGGGGTGCAGATGCATCGTTCACGCTGTCGTCGGCGGCGAGGGAGGAGACCAACGGCTGCCCGCGCATCCCGATCGGCGGCCGTGCCGTTCTCTCCGAGAGAGCGCCGGCTCGGGAGGGCCTCCGACCCCTTCTTCCTTCCTGCGGTATTGTGGCCAAGATGCGGTCTCCCGACACCGTCTTTGCCACATGCCGACGACCCTCAGGTATATATTCCTTCGAAACCTGCCTTGCTCTACTGCCCCAGCTCCCTTCGTGTGGATCCTTTTCTACTTCCGTCCGTTGTTCCAAAGCCACCTAGACTTCTACTATTATTAGAAGTAAAGCTAGTTCATGCAGTCGACTCAAAGTGTTGGTTCAAACAGGGAAGAAAGTGGGAAAGATGTAGCATGAATCTAGGACTTGGTTCTAGGAGGAAACGGGGGAAAGTGGTAATATCGATCACTGTTTAAATAACCGTATTTCGTATTTGCGCAAACAGGGATGTCTCTCCATATCGTTTCGGGATGTCTGTCTCCGTATCGTTTCTATCCGCGTAATCAAAAGCACACACCTCAGTCTTAGTACAACTGCGCAAAATGAGATGGCTATCCCTCGTTGCCGTCGTCTAACCTCCCGTCTTCAAGGTATCCCTACATTGGTAGTAACTAAGGTAGAATGACCAGCGCAATCTAAAAGAAGTTGATTCGTACGTTTTACTTCCTGATTGCAGTGCAGGGACGAGCGAAAACAACTACATCCTAGTACGGAATGCACTTTCTACCAGTTCATCCATGGACCGAGGACTAGCTGGCACGGGTGCACGGCGGTTTTTTGGACAGGTGTGCGGACAAGAGGCATTGTGGTCTGCTTATTTCTGCAAATAGCGGTGCTTAAATATAGTGGAATGCACAAGCATTTCAGCTGGTCAATACACTGCATGGTTCAGTTCAGCATTCCAGCTAAGACCACAATTATAATTGGTTATTCTGGAATGAGAGAACCTAACCCTAGATGGTGGCAACAAGAAAAAACCAGAGTGAACTCCAGGAAATTTAAGCCTGCCAGGAGGCCCTTTGCTCAGAGAAGCCTTGCTTGTTTTTTCCTGATTTGTAAACCTTCTCACAACTTTGTCTTTTGCTGTAAGCTAGTATATGTTTGTTATGTTCTATGAATCATTGAGATGTATAAAATTGCTTAACTTATGCTTTTCAAGTTTTTTATGAAGACGAGTTTAATGTGAGTGTTCCACATGAGCACTGGACTAGCGTGTGAACGTTTGGAATTTATTACATTGTGGCCTCAATTAACTGCATGAACCACTGTAACAAGATACATAGTTGCTTATAGGTCAGACAGCAGATTGTTGATTGTTAGCTGGTCGATAGCCTAGTGTTGAAGCGAGCTGAGCCAATGTGCCGTGTTTTGCACAACTACTTACAAGTGGGGTAGCACCAACAGTGTTTACAAGTACTTATGTATACGTCGGCGCACGGTTCTCGAACGAGTGCTCTATTTCATCAAAAAACACACAGCTCGTATGATAAACCATGACAACTTATGTCTTACCATGACATATTCATGAAAAAACTAGTGAGGACGCATCTGTCTCGGCAAAAATTACGATGGTTCTCACATGATTCACGGGCACACAAAAGTAGCAGCAGTTCCCATAGACGGATTCAAACAGAGTACTAGCCCCAGAGGGGTCGATAACAGGCAAGGTTCGGATTAAACACTAGCTGGGGCAACTATTTCATGCCTCGATCTAATTTGGGTTGGACACAAGACAGACCTTGCCATGAACATCATCGAAGACGTCCCGCAGTAGCTCAATCCTGTGAACCTTCATGAAGACAACCTTGTGGCCTTGCCACTGATAAACTTGTTTGTGGAGGCATGCCACGTCATCTTCCTGCGTAAGATTGACAAGAACAGCATGCCTCACAAATGAAGGAGTAGCTTTGAACTTCTTGTGCTTCAGTACACCCTGGACAACACGCTTGACAACAGTGAGGCTGGAATACAACTCTTCATTGGTATAACCGCAAATGGCTTCCAGGATCCAACAGCCTATGAACTCTGTTTTCCTAGTGTGTATATTCAGGTCGTCCGCCTCATAGCGAGTGACATGTACAACCACACAATCCTGGTCTGCATCAGGGCTCTAATTGAAACAGAAACAAATTCTGAATTACTTTTCAGTATAAGAAACACAAGTTATTTAAACCACTATGTATAGCATGGCATCGAAGCTAACAAAATTTTGCATTATTAATCACCACATACTTCCTTTTCTAAAAAAATCACCACATACTTAGATGAAAAACCACAATCGAGATCGGCAAAGAAGGAAATCACCTTGGGCAGCTCAGCGGGGGGGGGGGGGGGGGGGACACATCCTCGAAGGGGGGAAACTGCTCCTGCAGTGCCACGGGGGCTGTAACCTCAAACGGCCGTGAGCATATCTGGGGTCGGCTCGGTGGTTGCCTCCATCTTCTTGGAGCTCTCTCTCTCTCGTGGGGATCAGCCTCCCGCGTCTGCTCCAATATCGGCAGATCTTTGCCCGGTTCTCCTTGGTCCATCATGAAACTAACGAATACTAGGAGACCACTGAAAGGAAAACACAATCGCAATGACAATGAAACAAAAAAGAGAGTGAGGATCGGTTACTGCTTTGCAAAAGTTCTTTTTTTTCTCTGAACGAAAATATACCAACATCACGGATCCGCTTACCTTCCCTTCGTTCGGAGAGAAGAACAGTGGCAGATGCGAGTGTTGCCTTTCTTGAAGACGGTGAGGGAGAAGGGGATTCAGCAAAGAGTGAAATGATTGTTGCTTCGTCCGTCAAACTTAGACTGCGGGGAGGTGGGGTTTTGTGATCGATGGCTCGTTACTGCCGCGCTACGACCGGGGTGACTCTCCACCTGCATACTGCCTTCTAATTTGGTGGATGGCATTTGGGCCCACGCGCTGCATGGCCCGCATGTCGGTGAACAAAAGTATAATGGCATTCAGTAGAGGGAGACGTTTCAATGACCTAGGAGGAGCCAGAAGTGGCAGAGTGTCTCCATTGTACTAGAAGTAATTGTTTTTCTGGGTAGCTGTAGAGTGTCTCCACTGTACTAGTAGTAATTGTTTCTCTGGGCCCAAGACAAAACAGCCCATCCACACTAGTAAATAGTAAAATCAATTCAAAATCCCATATATTTACTGAATTGACGGATGGGTATGTTGAAGAGCAAAAAAAGGAGTTTCAGGTGGGCAAAAGAGCTTCTAAACGTGTCGGGCTTCTATTTACAACATATTGTGGTCATAATCCAGTAAATTTTACGACCCAGGATGTTCATTCTATGGACCTGACCGATCCATTTAACCGTGACTGCCCAAAATAGTGCTGGAGTTAGATGTTGTTGCCCTTTTCAATCTGGTTTTTTTGTAAACCTGATGAACAATTAACCCTTGTGCTTTTGTACAATTTGTAAGCTGGAGTTAGATGTTCCTGCCCTTTTCAACTCGGCTGTGACTGTCATATTTTCTTTGAAACAAGGCAAATGGCTTGCCATTCATTTAATTGAGAGTGAAATATTGTAAAATCACAACCAAGGGAAATAACATCACTCTCGCCGGCTGCTTGAGCTCACTGTGCATTACAGAAGCCAAATGATTAGCCTCCACCAGCACCCACAAACTTATTTCAAACTAGCACATCAAATGGGCTGTAAATTTTCATAGGAAAGGCTGCATGACCGTGATAGATTTGGATTCTAACATTTGGGACCCGCGAGGAAATAGCCTATCCAAGGCGGTGTCGACTTACTAGCCAGTCAACAAATGATTCTGCCTACCAGCCGTTGGATTGACATCCAACATATGTTGTGTATCTTCTATCTCTTGTCTTCTTCTTCCTCCAACCGCCCAAACCAAACCACCTTGTCGGCTCCGCCTGCTCCCGCCTCCCATGGATGGCTGCGCCTCCGCCGCCCTACCGTACGTACCCTCCAACGTTGGCCAGTCCCTCCCTCTATTCCCCCACACGTCATGTTATTCTCCGGCGACGTCAGCCCCAAAATGCACCCGCGCCCGAACCAGTCAACCCTCGTACTCCCCTCTGCCTGCGACTGGACCATCGCATCTTCAACGGCTCCTGTTTGTTCTGTCCGAGGCCTCGCCGTCGTCCTCCGCCTTGTGGCCTTGATTCGCTCGTTGATACATCTCCGTCGTATCTACTTTTCCAAACACTTTTGCCCTTGTTTTGGACTCTAACTTGTATGATTTGAATGGAACTAACCCGGACTGACGTTGTTTTCAGCAAAATTGCCATGGTGTTGTTTTATGTGCAGAAAACAAATATTCTCGGAATGACCTGAAACTCCACGGAACATCTTAGAAAAAATAATAAAAAATCCTCGCCAAAGATAAAGACCAGGGGGCCCACACCCTTCTCACGAGGGTGGGGGCGCCCCCCTAGGGCGCGCCCCCCTACCTCGTGGGCCCCCTGGATGTCCTCCGATGCCAACTCCAACTCTATGTATTTGCTTTCGGAGAGAAAAAAATCAGAGAGAAGAAATCATCGTGTTTTATGATACGGAGCCGCCGCCAAGCCCTAAAACCTCTCGGGAGGGCTGATCTGGAGTCCGTTTGGGGCTCCGGAGAGGGGGATTCGTCGCCGTCGTCATCATCAAGCATCCTCCATTACCAATTTCATGATGCTCACCGCCGTGCGTGAGTAATTCCATCGTAGGCTTGCTGGACGGTGATGGGTTGGATGAGATTTATCATGTAATCAAGTTAGTTTTGCTAGGGTTTGATCCCTAGTATCCACTATGTTCTGAGATTGATGTTGCTATGACTTTGCTATGGTTAATGCTTGTCACTAGGGCCCGAGTGCCATGATTTAAGATCTGAACCTATTATGTTTTCATGAATATATGTGAGTTCTTGATCCTATCTTCCAAGTCTATAGTCACCTACTATGTGTGATGATCCGGCAACCCCGAAGTGACAATAATCGGGACCACTCCCGGTGATGACCATAGTTTGAGGAGTTCATGTATTCACTATGTGCTAATGCTTTGTTTCGGTTCTATATTAAAAGGAGGCCTTAATATCCCTTAGTTTCCAATAGGACCCCGCTGCCACGGGAGGGTAGGACAAAAGATGTTATGCAAGTTCTTTTCCATAAGCACGTATGACTATATATGGAATACATGCCTACATTACATTGATGAATTGGAGCTAGTTCTGTGTCACCCTATGTTATGACTGTTACATGATGAACTGCATCCGGCATAATTATCCATCACTAATCCGGTGCCTACGAGTTTTCCATATACTTGTTTACGCTTATTTACTTTCCCACTGCTACTGTTACAATCACTACAAAATACCAAAAACATTACTTTTGTTGTCTTTACTTTTGTTGCCGCTACCACCACTATCATATTACTTTGCTACTAAACACTTTGCTGCAGATACTAAGTTTCCAGGTGTGGTTGAATTGACAACTCAGCTGCTAATACTTGAGAATATTCTTTGGCTCCCCTTGTGTCGAATCAATAAATTTGGGTTGAATACTCTACCCTTGAAAGCTGTTGCGATCCCCTATACTTATGGGTTATCAAGACTAATTTCTGGCGCCGTTGCCAGGGAGCATAGCTCTATTCTTTGAGTCACTTGGGATTTATATCTGCTGGACACTATGAAGAACTTGAGAGATCCAAAAACCAAGATCTATCCCTCAACTACGAGGGGAGGTAAGGAACTGCCATCTAGCTCTGCACTTGATTCACCTTCTGTTATGAGTAAGTTTGCGACACCTACACCTGCTTCTGCTATTCGTTCTGATATGTCGCATGTTATTGATGATGCCACTTCTGCTATGCATGATACTTATGATGAAACTGCTTCTATGCCTAATACTACTGTGCCCCTTGGTGAATTTCTTGATGAACAAATTGCTAGGGCTAGAGGAAAAGAAATTATTGAATCTGAATACGATGATGATAGTGATGATGAAAATATGCCTGCTATTCCTGAGGGTTATCTTTTTGATATGGAATCTTCTGCCGCTATTTTAGCTTGCAAAGATAGATATGAGCTTAAGAGGTTATTAGTTAAATGGAACAAAGAATCGCTTAGATATAAAATGAAACCCGACCTTGCTTTTGCTACTTCACCTATATGTGTTCCTGATAAGGATTATGAATTCTCTGTTGATCCTGATATAATTACTTTAGTTGAATCTGATCCGTTTTATGGCTATGAATCTGAAACTGTTGTGGCACATCTTACTAAATTAAATGATATAGCTACCCTGTTTACTAATGATGAAAGATCGCGTTACTTCTATATATTCAAAATATTTCCTTTCTCATTAAAGGGTGATGCTAAGATATGGTTTAATTCTCTTGATTCTGGTTGTGTGCGTAGTCCCCAGGATATGATTTATTACTTCTCTGCTAAATATTTCCCTGCTCATAAGAAACAAGCTGCTTTGAGGGAAATATACAACTTCGTGCAAATTAAAGAAGAGAGTCTCCCACAAGCTTGGGGGAGGCTTCTCAAGTTACGTAATGCTTTGCCTGATCATCCTCTTAAGAAACCTGAAATACTTAATATCTTTTATAATGGACTAACCAATGCTTCCAGAGATTACCTAAATAGTTGTGTCGGTTCTCTTTTCAAGGAAAGAACACCGGATGAAGCTGAAATCTTATTGAATAATATGTTGATAAATGAAAATAATTGGGCACCTCCTGAGCCAACTCCTGCTCCAATTACTGAGCCTATTCTTAAACCAACTCCGAAGAAGAGAGGTGTTCTATTCCTCTGTCCTGAAGATATGCAAGAGGCAAAGAAATCTATGAAAGAAAAAGGTATTAAAGCTGAAGACGTTAAGAATTTACCTCCTATTGAAAAAATACATGGTCTTAATTCACCGCCTATTGAAGAAACATATGATCTCAATTCTTTATTTACTGAAGAACCTCCTGATCCCGATATCCTGACATAGGTAGTAAAGGTAAATTCTCTCTATAGATATGATAAAGCTGAAATTCCTCCTACTAAAATTGCTAGTCAGTGCTTGGATGAGTTTGATAACTTTATGTTTAAGAAAGACGACTTCAATGCTTATTTTGGTAGACAATTAAAAGAAATGCTTATATGATTAGACGCTTGGTGATTTTATGGCTAATATTAAAGGTGAACTTAAACTTGTTAGCAAACATGCTTCTATGGTTACCACTCAAGTAGAATAAGTACTTAAGGCTCAAAAAGAAGTGCTTGATGAAATGAATAGTAAGAAAAATGACTATGTTGTTAGAGTGGCTACTAGAACTGGTAGAATGACTCAGGAACCTTTGTATCCTGAAGGCCACCCTAAGAGAATCGAGCAAGATTCTCAAAGAAATAATATTGATGTTCCTAGTTCTTCTAAAAAGAAGAAGAATAAAAATGATAGAACTGTGCAAACTTCTAGTGAACCTATTGCTGAACCACCTGATAATCCAAATGATATTTCTATGTCTGATGCTGAAACACAACCTGGTAATGAACATGAACCTAATGAAAATATTAATGATGATGTTCATGATGATGCTCAACCTAGTAATGATAATGATGTAGAAATTGAACCTGCTGTTGATCTTGATAACCCACGATCGAAGAATCAACGTTATGATAAAAGAGACTTTGTTGCTAGGAAACATGGTAAAGAAAGGGAACCTTGGGTTCAGAAACCCATGCCTTTTCCTCCAAAACCATCCAAGAAAAAGGATGATGAGGATTTTGAGCGCTTTGCTGAAATGATTAGGCCTATCTTTTTGTGTATGAGACTAACTGATGTGCTCAAAACAAATCCTTATGCTAAATATATGAAGGGTATCATTACTAATAAAAGAAAGATACCGGAAGCTGAAATTTCCACCATGCTTGCTAATTATACTTTTAAGGGTGGAATACCAAAGAAACTCGGAGACCCCGGAGTACCTACTATACCTTGCTCCATTAAAAGAAATTATATTAAAACTGCTTTATGTGATCTTGGAGCCGGTGTTAGTGTTATGCCTCTCTCTTTATACCGTAGACTTGACTTGAATAAGCTGACATCTACTGAAATATCTTTGCAAATGGCTGATAAATCAACTGCTATACCTGTCGGTATTTGTGAGGATGTGCCTATTGTGGTTGCAAACGTTACTATTTTAACGGACTTTGTTATTCTTGATATTCTCGAGGATGATAGTATGTCTATTATTCTTGGAAGACCTTTTATTAATACTGCAGGGGCTGTTATTGATTGCAACAAAGGCAATGTCACTTTTCATGTTAATGGTAATGAGCATACGGTACACTTTCCGAGGAAACAACCTCAAGTTCATAGTATCAACTCTATTGGAAAAATTCCATCGATTATATTTGGAGGTTTTGAATTTCCCCTTCCTACTATCAAAAAGAAATATGATATACTTATTATTGGGGATGTGCATATCCCCATTGAGGTAACTTAGTGCTATTCAAAATTTCTCCGATTTCATGATTATCAGAATGAGTTTGTTAACAAGACTTGATCAACCTTGTTAGTGGATTCTTTTTGATGAGCATGAGATGGATGAAACTAGAAGCACAACCTTCTGTACCCTCTCTATACTTTCTGTTATTTATATTAAATAAAGTAAAAATAGTATTTTTCAGTCTGTTTCCTGACTTATCCGTGCAACATAAAAATATCCCGAAAATAAAAGTCCTCAGAATGACATGCCAATTTAATATGATTTTTAAAGGAATATTTGAGGATTTACTGTGCAAAAATTACCGCTGGAGGAGCTGCCACCTGGCCACGAGGGTGGTGGGCGTCCCCCCCCCCTCTAGGGCGCGCCCCCTGCCTCGTGGGCCCACGGTGGCCCTCCTACACTTATCCCAGCACCCATCTTCTTCCTCTGTCTCACACAAACCCGAAAAACCAACACAAGCACGAGTTCCAGCCACTTTTGCTGTGATTTTCGATCTCCTTGCTCAAAGCACCTCTCGCAAAACTTCTTGGGGAGATTGTTCCTTGGTATGTGACTCCTCCATTGGTCCAATTAGTTTTTGTTCTAGTGCTTTATTCTTTGCAAATTTGTGCTGCATAGGTGACCATGTTCTTGAGCTTGCATGTCAAATTTATATGGTTCCAAGTAGTTCTAATGCTTGATATAGGCTCTAGGCACTTGTAGGAGTAGTTGCTATCAATATTATTGAAGTTGGTTTACTTTTTTTGAAGTTACTAAAAATTTCAGAATTTTTTAGAGAAAAATTTATGCTTAGGAAGATGTTCCAAGGTGGTTCCTCTAAGAAGCAAGGACCCAGGATTGCTATGCGCGATGCTGGCAAGGATCCACCAAGAGACGCTCCAGTATGGCCTTGCGAATGGCCATCGGAAAATTTTATGGACCGTGCGGGAATTAAAGAAGAATTCAAAGCATATTTGCGCAATGCCGGTCTTGAGGATTTTGAGGCTAACAAATGCCCCCAGTATCATGATCTCACAAGTTCATTTGTGAGGAGGTTTGAGTATTCATCTTCACGTAATTCTCCTTCAGTCATGTTTGATCTCTATGACAAATCTTATACCATGGACTTAGAGGATTTCACTTCTGCTTGCAAACTTCCATCATGGGGTAGTGTGAGGGATCCCCCTAAATCTGAATTTAGAAACTTTATTGCTAGTATAACTGTGGGGGAATCTAGAGATATAACGCAGGCTACCATAGGGAGCATTCACTTTCCTCCTATACATTATTTTGCTCTCCTCATCGGTAGATGCATAAATTCTAAGGATGAAGCATGTCACATGTGTGTCCCTGATCTTAGCATTCTCAAGAGTGCTGTGTTAGGAGACCAATCTTATCATATGGGAGCCATTGTAGCTCGTAGGTTGCATCATAATAGACATAATGGAGATTTCTTTGGAGAAATTTATGCAACCCGCTTAGCCCATTTTCTTGAGATAGACATTCGTGAGGGTGATACGGAGTTGCCTCCTGCATATTTAGATTATGACTCTATGGCTTCGCACCAGTTTGTCGAGAGGCCTGAATCACCTCTCTTATATCGTTTAATTTTTGATAAACGACGCGTTTTCCGTATTACTCTCCCTGCTCCTGCCTTCTTTGATTCACAGACAAAAATAAGATATGTTATTACCAGAGATGAGGCAGAAGAGTACGAGAGGAGGGCGGATGCCGCTCGACTCCACGCTGCAGCTCAGCGGGCGATAACCGCTGCACATCAGTATGATCCCAACTATTCCTCCTCATCACAGTACGACCCCAACAACTATTATTATGGATATCCGCCAGGCCAGCCGTGGCCATAAACCAACTTAGGCTAAAAGCCTAATGTCGGTGTCAAAACCAGCGGATCTCGGGTAGGGGGTCCCGAACTGTGCGTCTAGGCCGGATGGTAACAGGAGGCAGGGGACACGATGTTTTACCCAGGTTCGGGCCCTCTTGATGGAGGTAAAACCCTACGTCCTGCTTGATTGATATTGATGATATGGGTAGTACAAGAGTAGATCTACCACGAGATCAGAGAGGCTAAACCCTAGAAGCTAGCCTATGGTATGATTGTATGTTATGGTTGTTGTCCTACGGACTAAAACCCTTCGGTTTATATAGACACCGGAGAGGGTTAGGGTTACACAAGGTCGGTTACAAAGGAGGAGATATCCATATCCGTATTGCCTAGCTTGCCTTCCACGCCAAGTAGAGTCCCATCCGGACGCGAGACGAAGTCTTCAATCTTGTATCTTCATAGCCTAACAGTCCGGCCAACGGAGATAGTCCGGCTGTCCGGAGACCCCCTAATCCTGGACTCTCTCAGTAGCCCCTGAACCAGGCTTCAATGACGATGAGTCCGGCGCGCAGTATTGTCTTCGGCATTGCAAGGTGGGTTCCTTCTCCGAATACATCACAGAAGAATTTGAATACGAGGATAGTGTCCGACCCTGCAAAATAAGTTCCACATTCCACCGTAGAGAGAATAATATTTTCGCAGATCTAATTTACTGGCTTGTTTTGGCCGCATGACGTTATGTCATGGCCCGGTGATTATTCGAACCGTTTCCTTTAGCCATCTCGAGGCGGTATCTTGACACGTCCTGTCGAAGCGGAGATCGTGTTCCCTCAATTACGGGATTCTCATTAATGCAGTCGTGGGTAACCCAACCGTGTCTAGGACTCCTAGATTATACGCAAGTCCTAAACAGCTACGGAGAGGACGCTTGATATTCACCCTCTTTATAAAGGGACAAGGTTTTTGCTTTTTCCCTCTCGTGCTCAATCGAACCCTTCCCTCGCCTCGAGTTCTAACACCCAAAGCCCAGGTTAGGTGCTCCGGATCTTCAATCATGTCCCGATCTAGCCTTCAAGGCCGATGGATGCCCTCCTCCGTTACGGAAGAGGACATTAAGAAGTTGAGGGAGGCCAGGTACCTGACCTCTGAGGTTTCGCATCGGCTACCTGCTCGAGGGCAGATCGTCCCTACTCCCGAACCCAACGAAAATGTCGTGTTCGTCTCCCACTTCCTCCGAGGTCTAGGCCTCACTCTGGATCCCTTCGTCAGGGGTTTGATGTTCTATTACGGGCTAGATTTCCACGATCTAGCTTCGGACTCCTTTCTCCACATCTCGACATTTATTGTCATGTGTGAGGCCTTCCTCCGCGTTACCCCTCACTTCAGCCTGTGGCCCAAGACCTTTGAAGTAAAGCCGAAGATGATCGAGGGGGAACATGCAGCGTGCGGAGGTGCATCAATAGGCAAAATGGCAGGAGCTCCATGGCCGAAAGGTTCCTTTCCAGAGGTGTCCGAATTATGGCAACGGGAGTGGGTTTACGTCAAGGCTCCCAGAAGTGCCAAGTGGGCGGCTGCCCCCACTTTCCACGCGCCCCCCACCACAACTGATGTCATGGATTAGCAGAGGTCTGAGCTGGGGTCCAGCCAAGGACGTTCCTATACTGCAAAGCCGCATCCGAGATCTCTTCGAGGGATATTTTAATTTGGCTGTGGTAATACAAGTTATGTTGGTTCGTCAAGTCCAGCCTTGCAAGCGCCAGCCCCTTCGCTTGTGGGAGTTCAACCCAGAGGGAGCGTGTGCCATTCAAAGTATCCTCGGCCTGACGCACGAGGAGATGTACAAGTCATTCTTCGGACCTCAAGTAGAGTGTCCGGATATTACCGAGGAAGTGGGCTTGAGTAGTAACCGCGCCGCCGAACAAGTAAGAAATCCTCTGGCCGAACACACTGTCTTTTATTCTTCATGAAGTTATTTCTGAGAGTTCGCTTTTTGACCAGGACTGGCTAACAAAGGCGAAGATGATTCGGTATTTGGCCCCCCTCCCTGAGGGTTTGGAAAATCTGGTATTGGAAAAGATGCTCGAGGTCGCATCTTGCCCGGAGCCCTCGAAGGAAGATACGGGGGGATAATACGGGCAGACGCGGACCCCCATCATTGCCCGTTCCAACCGAGGGAATGAGAGTCTCCATGAAGGAGGATAACCGGAGAAGAAGTCTCTCGCAGAGGGTCCTGCCTCGGGGGGTGCTTTTGCCGCACAGAGTCCGCGGGGGGATCAGCCCTCCAACGAGTCGTAAGTGATCCAAAATACTTTAATAGTAAAGGTATGCTATCTTTTTTCTGAGAAAATAACCACCGCATATATCTTGCAGTTCAGGCCTTAGCCCCTCTCAGCTGAGCTCATCTTCGGGGGATCTTCTTCCAGAGATGATGGAGAGCGAAACGCCTCCCCCGGACTCCTCCGCTCAAGAAGCGGACGACCCCGAAGTGTCGTCACGGAGGGCCTCTCCGGATCCGGTGAGGCCAGAAGATAATCCCATAGACCCCCGAAGTCCCCAGCGTCCGGGTCCCGAAGAGAGCAGACAAAAGAGTCCGGCACTGTCTGGTGTGCGGTCGGACGTTTTGAGGGAGTTGGTTGGGCGAGCGGCCATCTCAGAAGAACACCGTACGCTGATGGGTACGGTGATGGAGAGAATTTTGTCCGCCGAAAGCGGATTACATGAAGCCTTTATGAGTCTACTGACAGGCTTTCAGGTACGTGAGATAATATGTGATAGTACTGCACATGTTAGGTGTGCCCTGTGTAGATAGTAGCCCCTGAGACTCTGGTTGTCGTCGAGAACGCGGCGAATAGAGGATCATATTCCCAGGCAATAACCAGACTGCCCCTATGTGCAGGTGGTGGAAGCTCCGGTGGCTAGCCGGACTAGTGAGTTTGCCAAATTAAAATGGCAACTGGATGCGGCAGACGCCGACATCGAGCTTGTTAACAAGAGGCTTGACGAGGCACAGGGTAAGTATTATTATCTGGTGAATGCCACATAGTAAGAGCAGCATGATGCCAGTATCTTTAATATGTTGTGACTGCAGATGGAGCTGCCACCGTGGAAACCTTGCGGGCAAAACTTTCCCGAGCCAAGGAAAAAGTAAGGATTAGTAATGCGGCTGCTTTGAAGGCGGCCGAAGAGTTGAAAGCCGAGAAGGCCACACATTGCGACAGCCAAGAGAAGATGGCCAAGATGGGCGTAGAATTAAAAGACACTACCGACCGTTGCCGGGTCCTTGAAAAAGAAAACCGAGCGAAGGCAACGGACCTTGAGAAGGCCACGACGGCGGACAAAGACACCTATTCTGCTATGAGAGCGAAGAAGGAGGAGCCGCGGGAAGCCGGGGATATTGCGGCTGGGAAACCCTTCATGTTACGGAGGAAGTTTGGAGATCCACGGTATGCCCCTCTGGATCGGCTGTGGAGTTCGGCAGATGCGTATATGGATTTAGCGGCGAGCACTGCCGATGCGGCCAAGTACTTCCAAGGTCAGTCAGATCGTGAAGTGGACAAGCTGTTCTGGTCACAATTCCACGTTCCAGAGTGTCCGCTTTCATTGACTGACCAGCTAGCCGAATGGGCCGAACTGAATAGGTTGTCCGGACTCGCCATGAGGTCTGTTGTGGATCAGCTATGGCCGGAAAAGCCAAAGCCGAACAGCTACTTCAGCTTAGTGCAGCAGTTCCTTGGTGCGGTGCCGCGTATTAATGCGATGAAGAGGTCGGCATGCATAGAAGGCTCGCGGATGGCCCTTGCCCATGTTAAAGCATACTGGGCGGAGATGGACGCTACCACTATTGCGGCGCAGGGTTCGGCCATAGGACGAGTGGCTGCCGAGCATTATTTCGACGAGGTTCTCGAGGGTGCTCGTTTGATAGAGGCCCAATGCTCAAAGAATATTATGTTTGAGTGATACGTATTCTCATTGTAAACACAATGCTTTTATGAAGTTTTATAAGGCTATGTTTATACTTTTGCCTGAAAGTAGTATGATGCCTCCTGTGCGGCCGTTTATGCATACATGTGTATAACCTGAAAGATTGCAGCCGTCGGCTTCAACCCCCACGCATATAATGCGGAGGTGCTCGCGAAAAATGCGTGTTCACACTTAACCCAACGTCTTGGTCCTATTAAGGAGGTGATAGCATAGCGAACGAGGCAACCGGACTATAATGCTTTAACACTTTCACTTAGCCATAGGAGTTTGACAGTGTGGCTACTAGATAGCCCCTGGTGGCTCCGCACTCTCCCGATCACGGCGTGCGTACATGCCTGGCCGGAAAAAGGCCCTTCGTTAAGGCGGAGGAATTCTAACATTCCGATAGGTCATCGAGTGGTTGACCAGTCTCACGCTATATCATGACAGTCAGTTTTCGGCTTTCTCTACTGAGGTGCTCGTCCGGATGAACCAGGGCACAATCGCAGTAGTTCTCCTAGTGCTACCTTAGCTGATAAAGCGGAACGTAAGGCACCAAAACCCAGGAGTGTAGGATCGAAAGTATGTCTAGAGGGGGGGTGATTAGACTACTTTACCAAATAAAAACTTAACCTTTTCCCAATTTTAGTTCTTGGCAGATTTTAGCTATTTTGGGACAAGTCAAGCAATCATCACATAATTCAAGCAAGCATGCAAAGAGTATATTGGCAGCGGAAAGTAAAGCATGCAACTTGCAAGAATGTAAAGGGAAGGGTTTGGAGAATTCAAATGCTATTGGAGACACGGATGTTTTTCCCGTGGTTCGGATAGGTGGTGCTATCCTACATCCACGTTGATGGAGACTTCAACCCACGAAGGGTAATGGTTGCACAAGTCCACACAGGGCTCCACCCAAGGGAAACGGTTGCGCGAGTCCACACAGGGCTCCACCCACGAAGGGTCCACGAAGAAGCAACCACCCACAAAGGGTCCACGAAGAAGCAACCTTGTCTATCCCACCATGGCCAACGCCCACACAGGACTTGCCTCACTAGCGGTAGATCTTCACGAAGTAGGCGATCTCCTTGCCCTTACAAACTCCTTGGTTCAACTCCACAATCTTGTCGGAGGCTCCCAAGTGACACCTAGCCAATCTAGGAGACACCACTCTCCAAGAAGTAACAAATGGTGTGTAGGTAATGAACTCCTTGCTCTTGTGCTTCAAATGATAGTCTCCCCAACACTCAACTCTCTCTCATAGGATTTGGATTTGGTGGAAAGAAGATTTGAGTGGAAAGCAACTTGGGAAGGCTAGAGATCAAGATTCATATGGTAGGAATGGAATGTCTTGGTCTCAACACATGAGTAGGTGGTTCTCTCTCAGAACATATGAGTTGGAATGATGTGTGTGTTCTGATGGCTCTCTCACTGAATGAGAAGGAGGTGGAGGGGTATATATAGCCTCCACACAAAATCCAACCGTTACACAGTTTTCCAATCTCGGTGGGACCGAATCAATAAACTCGGTCGGACCGAAAATGTAAACCTAGTGACCGTTAGTGATTTTCGGTGGGACTGACATGCAACTCGGTAGGACCGATATGGTTAGGGTTTGGGCATAACGTAATCTCGGTGAGACCGATTACACAAACTTGGTGAGACCGAATTTGGCAATTAGCTAACCAGAGAGTTGGTCAGGCAAACTCGGTGGGACCGATTTGCTCTTTCGGTGAGACCGAGTGGAACTCGGTGAGACAAAAAAGTTACAAAGGGGAAACATTGAGTTTACATTGCAATCTCGGTGTTACCGATTCGCTCTTTCGGTGGGACCGAAAAGTTACGAAAGGGAAACAGAGAGTTTGCAACCCCATCTCAGTGAGACCGAGATCCTTATCGGTAGAACCTAATTGCTAGGGTTTGGCAGTGGCTAATGACAAGTGAAACTCGGTGGCGCCGGATAGGAAGAATCGGTAGGACCGAGTTTGGCTTAGGGTTTAGGTCATATGTGGATATGGGAAAGTAGTTGAGGGTTTTGGAGCATATCACTAAGCACATGAAGCAAGAGGCTCATTAAGCAACACCTCATCCCTCCTTAATAGTATTGGCTTTTCCTAAAGACTCAATGTGATCTTGGATCACTAAAATATAAAATGAAGAGTCTTGAGCTTTTGAGCTTGAGCCAATCCTTTGCCCTTAGCATTTTGAGGGTTCCACTTTCACATCCATGCCATGCCAATCATTGAGCTTTCCTGAAATAATCATCTTGGAATAGCATTAGCTCAATGAGCTATATGTTGTTATGAATTACCAAAACCACCTAGGGATAGTTGCACTTTCAAGGAGCCTGGCAAACCCAACATTTGACCAAAGACAATGATTCGGAGCTGATGCATATAAGGCCAAACTCGCGACGCCGAACACTCCCTAAGGTATTCGGTCTTTGTGGTATAAACCGGGCCTAAATAGTGCCCTTTGTAAGAAGCCCCTTGTGTCCAGGTACGTGAATTATTCTGACGTGGCCACATGCCAAGACGTCAGCATCCTTCTCAACTGTGCTGAAAATTCAGTGGATGTGTATCAACAAGAGATAGTAAAAAAGGTTTACGCAGGGTCTTAATCTAAAAAGAATCCTTGGAGCGGGTCCCTGCTGCACGTCTGCGCCTGTGTCTCCGTTGTGCCGTATCCTAGACGGGTGTAGCACGATGATCATGTGTAAAAGAGAGGAACTTAGGTGAAAGAGTTGTCGTCCAAAAAGATAGTTTTTAAAGAAACCATGTATAATTCAAGATGAGTAAAAATTGCCACTTGTCTGCGTGCGTTGAGCCCCTTGTATTTGTAATAGGGGTGTAACCATTGATCCGGTATGAATTACAAATAACTGCGCCAAACTCGTCTAACCGTGTCCGAGGTCTTGACGGCATGTTAAATGCTTTAGTTGGTGAGGCCGTTTTTAGTGTGCGTCTGCCAAGGCATCCGCACTCTCTTCGGTGCGCAAAGATCGCTTAATACTTCCGTTCACTGTAATGATGCCACGTGGGCCGGGCATCTTGAGTGTGAGGGAAGCGCAGTGCGGTATTGCATTAAAGCGGGCGAAAGCTTCGCGTCCGAGTAGTGCTTGATAGCCACTTTGGAATGGAGTGATGTGGAAGGTTAAATGTTCGCAACGGAAGTTATCGGGGAAGCCGTATATAACCTTTAGTAGCAGGGAGCCCATGCAATGAGCCCCTGGGCCTGGCGTTACTCCTTTAAAGGTAGTATTGCTATGGCAAATTTTTGTTGGGTCTATCCCCATTTCGCGGATTGTATCCTGGTATATCAGGTTTAGACTGCTGCCACCGTCCATCAGGACTCGTGTGAAGTGGTATCCGTCAATTATTGGGTCTAATACCAGGGCAGCCCATCCTGCACACCGGATACTTGCTGAGTAATCACGATGGTCGAAAGTGATCGGTTGAGACGACCAGTGGCAGGACTCCGCGGTGTTAGGCCCTTGGGCATATTTTTCTGGGAGTGCCGTTATGTTTCTTCCCTGGATCACGTGTAACACGTTTACTATTTTGACTTCTGGTGGAAATTTCTTTTGTTCCACAGTGTCTTGCTTGAGAGGCTCATCCTCGTCTTCGCTTGGTGTATCCTCCCCCTTGTGTACGGTGTTGAGCTTGCCAGACTGCTTGAAGACCCAACATTCTCTATGGGTATGATTAGCGGGTTTACTAGGGGTGCTATGGATCTGACACATTTGGTCCAGAATTTTGTTTAGGCTGGGCAGTTCATCTCTGGCGCCTTTAGAGGGCGGCTTTTGCTAACCTGGCCGAGAGCTTTTGAATCCGGCGTTTACTGCCGTTCTCTTCGTGCTGTCTTCTTTATTCTGGCGTTTTTTATTGCTGTTGCGCCGTGATTTTCTATTTCCATCTCTAACTTCGGATGTACTGGGGTCGCTGGTGCTGCATCTGGCTAGCCAGCTATCCTCGCCCGTGCAAAAGCGGGTCATGAGGCTTGTTAATGCTCCCATTGTTCTCGGCTTTTCTTGGCCGAGGTGTCTGGCAAGCCATTCGTCACGGACGCTATGCTTCAACGCTGCAAATGCTTCGGCGTTCGGACAGTCGATAATTTGGTTCTTTTTAGTAAGAAACATGTTCCAAAGCTTTCGGGCTAACTCTCCGGGCTGTTGAGTTATATGACTCAAATCATCCGCGTCCGGAGGTCGGACATAAGTCCCTTGAAAATTTGCCTGAAAGGCGTCTTCGAGCTATTCCCAACTTCCAATGGAGCTTTCGGGGAGGCTCTTAAGACAGTGCCGAGCTGGCCCTTTGATTTTGAGGGGTAAATACTTAATGGCGTGGAGATCATCTCCCCGAGCCATGTGGATATGGAGGATATAGTCCTCAATCCAGACCCCAGGGTCTGTTGTTCCATCGTATGCCTCGATGTTTACGGGTTTGAATCCCTCTGGAAATTCATGGTCCAGCACCTCATCGGTGAAACATAGGGGGTGTGCGGCACCCCGATATCTGGGTGTACCGCGTTGTTTGGATATTTGCTGTGTTGCATCGTATGCTGGAGCACGCTTGCGTGGTCCATAGATGGATCTGGTTTCGCCCTCCTTTTGATGCGAGCCCTCGCGTAGACCGCATATTGGCTTATGTGCGGCGTTGCTTGCCGCTTTATGTTGGCCGTGAGGTTGTCTATCTGGCCAGATGGATGTTTTAATTTTTGGTTGTGGGGGGTCTGAGGCATCCTCATCGAATTCAGGTAGGAACTTCCGCTTTGGGTAGCTCTTGGTGGGGCGATTGCCGCCGTAATTTGCTGCTGTGTTGAGTACTTTGCTCCATCTGATTTGGAGTGTGTCCTGCGCAGCCTTGAGCCTTTGCATCTGCTTTTTCAGACTCCTCGCGGTGGCAACAAGCCTTTGGCAGGCAATCTGCTGCTCCGGGTGCTTGTCCAGCGTTATGTTGTCCGGTCTATCATCTTTGACAGAATTGGTTTGTCCGCTTTGATTCTCTGTATTGCCGTGTGTAACGCCCTTGATGCGGCTATATCTCCCACGTGTCGAAGCACGACTTAGAGGCATAACCGCATTGAAAGCAATGTCGCAAGTGAGGTAATCTTCACACAACCCATGTAATACATAAGGGAAAGAGATACATAGTTGGCTTACAATCGCCACTTCACACAATAACATGAATAAAGCATTACAACATCCAAATACAATCAAGGTCCGACTACGGAACCAAAATAAAAGAAGAATCCCAAATGCCACACGGTCCCCGATCGACCCCAACTGGGCTCCACTACTGATCAACTAGAACGAAACAACACAAAGGACAAGATCTTCATCGAGCTCCTCCTGAGCTTGGTTGCGTCATCTGCATGGACTCATCGGCACCTGCAAGCTGGTTTTGGAAGTATCTGTGAGCCACATGGACTCAGCAATCTCACACCCTCGCGATTAAGACTATTTAAGCTTTTGGGTAAGGTAAAAGGTATGGGGTGGAGCTGCAGCAAGCGACTAGCATATATGGTGGCTAACATACGCAAATGAGAGCGAGAAGAGAAGGCAAAGCACGTTCGAGAAAGTATGATCAAGAAGTGATCCTAAAGCAACCTACGTCAAGCATAACTCCAACACCGTGTTCACTTCCTGGACTCCGCCGGAAAGAGACCATCACGGTTACACACGCGGTTGATGCATTTTAATTAAGGTCAACTTCAGGTTTTCTACAACCGGACGTTAACAAATTCCCATCTGCCCATAACCACGGGCACGGCTTTCGAAAGTTCAAATCCCTGCAGGGGAGTCCCAACTTAGCCCATGACAACCTCTCACGGTCAACGAAGCAATAGACCTCCTCCCGAGATATTCCGATCAGACTCGGTATCTCGGTTCTACAAGACACTTCGACAAGTTAAAACAAATCCAGCAACACCACCCAGATGTGCCGACAAATCCCGATAGGAGCTGCTCATATCTCGTTCTCAGGGCACACCGGATGAGCAAGACGTCGGGTAGGCCCAGAGTTGCCCCTGGTAACCCCGGACATCGCTCGGTTGGACCAACACTCAGAGGAGCACTGGCCCGGGGGGGTTAAAATAATGATGACCCTTGGGCGCGCGACCCCCAAGGGAAAAGAAAAGGCTAGGTGGCGAATGGTAAAACCAATGTTGGGCATTGCTGGAGGAGTTTTATTCAAGGCGAATTGTCAAGGGGTTCCCATTATTACCCAACCGCGTAAGGAACGCAAAATCCGGGAACATAACACCGATATGACGGAAATTAGGGCGGCAAGAGTGGAACAAAACACCAGGCATAAGGCCGAGCCTTCCACCCTTTACCAAGTATATAGATGCATTAATTAAATAAGAGGTATTGTGATATCCCAACAAGATAAACATGTTCCAACAAGGAACAACATCTCCATGTTCCAACAAGGAACAAACTTCAATCTTCACCTGCAACTAACAACGCTATAAGAGGGGCTGAGCAAAGCGGTAACATAGCCAAACAACGGTTTGCTAGGACAAGGTGGGTTAGAGGCTTGGTTCAACAATATGGGAGGCATGATAAGAAAGTGGTAGGTATCGCAGCACAGGCATAGCAAAAGAGCGAGCATCTAGCAAAGCAAAGATAGAAGTGATTTCGAGGGTATGGTCATCTTGCCTGAAATCCCGCAAGGAAGAAGAACGGGTCCATGAAGAAGATAAACGGACGTAGTCGAACGGATCCTCACAATGCAAAGTTACCGGAAACAACCCGAAGAAGCAACACCAGAAGGAAGCACACAACATAGTAAACAACCACCACATAACATGGCATGATGCACAATCAAGTATGATGCATGTCCGGTTTAATGAAGCATGGCATGGCAAAGTGCACAAGCAACCCTACAAATTAAGTGGAGCACAATATGCAACTCCATTGCATATTGACGGAACACCACATCAATTATTTAGTTCACTCTCGGTTAGGTACTCAACAATATTAAATGTTGGTTAACATGGCAAGAGGTGAAACATGAGTAAACTACACAATCTAAGCAATTTAAATGGGGCCGGATATAACAAACAACAATTCCGGTAAATCCCCATATGCATTTATCAATTTGGTGCAACAACAATTTAAACATTTTAATTGTTGTTATCATGATGCGGATGAAGTGAACAAGTTTTATGCAATTATTATTAAAAGTTGACAAGAGCATTAAGAAGAATTTGTCATCGTGGCGGAAACGAAAGGGGTGCCATGACAATGACAGCGGAAATGGTGCCACGACAACATTCCGGTTCCGATAGCTCACGGAGATACCGGCGCAAAAGGAAAAGTGACGGGAGCGTGACATGCGATAGAAGGTGGGGTGATCCCGGTAACCGGGTTCCCACGAGAACACGGCATGGAAACGGGGAACATGCAAGAAACATGTCGGGCACGGTGCAACCACAAGCATTTCATACAACATATGCTTTCGTCCACGGGCGGTCGTTTCGGGGTTATACCTTCGAAGCGTGTGTTATCGGAGCGGTTCGGGTCAAGCGGTGTAATCGTTCACGATCGTCGTGGGAAGTAGTGGTACTTGGCGATGGTAGAGTAAGTAGTTTGTTCACGCGACGGTATTCGAACTTGACGGTTCCGAGCTCTTCGAGGGTCGTCGTGGTACTCGGGGTCTTCGGACCCGCCGGTCTCGTTCTTGCGACGTTAGTTGAACTTGACATATCTGAGGGATCTGGGTGTCGCGGTACTTGGCGTTCTTGACAATTCTGAAGACGGCAGTAGATGTACTTGGTGCAATATGGTCTTCGAGTACTTGACGACTCCGGACGGGGCAACAAAACATAGTCGAACTTGACGTTTCGGTGTTGTAGTGGAACGAACGTCCGTGTAGCCTTGCCGGTGTAGGTACTTGACGGTATCCGTGCATAGAGGTACTTGGCAATTTCATGTAGACGAACTTGAGGTACTCCGGGGCAGAGGTCGCGACGTTGCAACGATGGTCTCGACGTATCCAGATCGGAACAAGGCCAAGTGGCCTCGGGCATCGCAGATCGAAGCAGCGGTCGCACTCATCCTCCCACGAGTAGGGACGAGGGCACCATGAAGACCTACGAGGAGCAGCAACAGCAAGGGCGTCGGGGAGGCCTAGCGCGGCGCCGGAGACGGAAACGGGTGGAGAACGAGGTTCCCCGGCAGCAGGGACAGCATCTGGCGACCCCTGGCCCGGTGGCTCGATGCAGGGCGCAAGAGGAGGCAAAAAAATGGCACTGCGGTGGCCTGTTGGTCTTGGATGGCGGCAACGAACAGGAGAAGGAGGACGGCAGCAGCGGGAAACGGCGGCCATGGGCCTCAGCAGCAGGGGCGCGGTCATGGCGGGGCTACGCTGTGGAAGAGGCGAGGTCGGGTCGAGGCGCAGGGGCCCTGTGGGCGCTGGAGGCAACGCCGGTCCTTGGGCGATGAGGCGATGATGAGGAGGCGGAGCAGAAAGGCGGCGGTGCGGCCTGGAGAAGGGAAGCAGAGGCCGGTGACGCGAGGGAAAATCACACGGCGACGGGTACCGACGAACAGAGGCGGGCGTCTGCAGGGCCGTTGCGCACGGAGAGGAGACTCGAGGGGATCGGGCACGGGGTGCGTTGCGGCGCTGGGAGAAGGAGGGATCGAGAGGAGGCGATGAGGGAGAGAGGAGTCGGGCTGTGCATGAGTTCTATCCTCTCTGGCGGCGTTGAGGGACGAGGAGGGAGCGAGGGGAAGGAAAACAGGGAGGCTAGGGTTCGGTAGACAGGGGCCAGATGGGCCTTCGGTGCAGATGGGCCTTAGAGGCCGGCGGCTGGGCCTTAGGCCACTTAGGTGGGGAGAGGGAAAAGGTCAGGAGGCCTGCTGGCTGTTGGGCTCCCTCCCTCTCTCTTACTCTTTTCAAAACAGAAAAAAAGAAAGAAAAAAGGAAGAAAAGAAAGGTTAGAGAAAGAGTTTGGGCACGGGGATAATTTTCACGGACTCGTAAAAATGTGCACGGTCCATAAAAAATAGGAGAGGCATGATTGCAAGGATTTAATTCAAAGTCATTTGAATTTAATTCAAATGGTTTGAACAAGGGCTAGGAATTAGAGTTGTCCAAAAATGTTCAGATTTTTGGTGGAGCTCTGGAAAATGACGAAAGAATATAAGCAAAGTTTGGGGACCAAACTTGAAGCGAGAAAAGGCATGTGATTATTTGCAAGTGTGTTAAGGTGAATTCCAAATAATTGGAATATTTACTATAGCTCTCTAAATATCGAGAGGATATGTTATAAAGAGAATCACCATGTGAATTCCCTCAGTTTAAATGGACTGAAATTCCATACGGTTTATTTAGTTGAGATGCAAAAGACTTATGACATGATGACATGATGACATGATGCAAAGCACAAGATGCGACAAACCAAAACGAATCACCCGACAACACTCGGAAACATGGAAGGCTTCTAAAGCTCCGGTCTTGGGGCGTCACAACACTCCACCACTACAAGAGGATCTTGTCCCGAGATCTAGAATGGCATCGGAGGGAAAACGGAAAAGAAAGAGAAGAGGTAAAACTAAGTTGCTTCTTTAACAAACGAGTGAGACCAAAGAACCTTGAAAAGGTTGAACACATTGAAAGAAAGAATACAACGGGGATGAACAAATTTGAAAGCCCTCCGTTCGTGAAGAGTAACGAGGAAGAACAAATTCGGACAGCACTCCGGTTGAAAAGAGATGCAAAGCTTGATAAGGCGAAGAGAACTTGAGCAAAAGGGCACAACACTCCGGTTAAATGGATAACCCAAGAAAAGAACATGATCTTATATGAAACGAGATGATGGTTGAAGAAAGCAACATCACAATGCCTCCGGAGCAGAAAAGACAATGGAATGGAATGAACGACGAGAAACAAGATCTTGAGGGAGCACGCTTACAAAAAATGGTAGAACGGAGTTGTTGGATATCAACAACGAAAAGCATAAACTTGATATGGTCTTATGGAATACATCTCAAATTATTAGGTGACAACCTGCCACTCGCGGAAAAGATTGGATTGATAAGAACAAGGAGACGAGAAACTTATTTCACCGGGAGGATAATTGAAGAACTTGGGTCATTTATAAGCACCATAAATAGCAACAATCCTTAGGGAAGGCTTTGGTGAAATATAACCCAAGATAATTCCAATGAAGAGATTGATGGATTTAAAATACCTCATTCTTAACAACATGTGAGTTATGAAACATGAACTCAAATTATTAAGAATGACATAATACCATCTCCAATGATACGAGAGAAAGAATTGCACTCTGGATTGGAAGATGAATAAAAACTTGAGCTCCTTAGAAAAGAATGTTGATGAACACTTCGAGAAGGAATTAAATCCTTGATGCACCACCATGTTGAGCCTTCGTGAAAACTCCGGTAAAAAGAAAGATCAAACGAAATGGAGGATGAAAAGAATAAGGTTGAAGCCATGCAATGATTTAAATGAATCTCCGTGGAGATGTAATTTAAAAAGGTTGGAACTCCGGGAAAAGAAAGATGAACAAAAGAAATCAAGAATTTTGATGAACCTCCGGAATAAGGAATTAATCACTTGGATGAAACAAGAATAAGAATTACATTATGCTTATCCTTCACCAATTAAATTGATGACAATCAACGGATTTAACATATTACTTATTCTCGTAGAAAAGATTAAGAGAGATATAACATAAACTTGAGAAGGTCTTCAACGAACCACCGGTAGGGTTGAAACAACGAATGAATTGATATGATAAACGAAGGAAGAGAAATCTTGAATGAACCACTGTAAGGATTTAAATGAACGAAGAAAAGATAAAGGAACACCGGGAAGAATTTACTAAATGAACGAAGATGCTTGAGAGAATTTATATACATGAGAACGAAGAGATCACGAGCTGATAAGAGAATACTTGAATGATGCACCGGTAAGATTTGGAGAACCATAGCTGAAAGCTGGGAATGAATAAATTCTGAGATGATGGGCTCCGGAGAAACAAACTGAAAAGAATCTTGAATTGCTCCGGATAGGTGAAAAGAATACTCACAAACAAAACAATTATGAGAGGATGACATTAAGCTAGAACCACGAATCTTTGATAGAACGAAACAAGATTCAAGGGAAAACTCTTCTTCGGTCTTCAAATGTAGAGAATCACGACGAGGAATACCACCAAATAGTTGAGATACTCCAGGATGAGAAGAATAGAAAAGTTGAACCAATGATGAAAAGAATTGAAAGATCTTGGAGAAAAGCATATGGCTGATGATGAATCATTCTTATGTCAAACTTGGAAAAGAATTTGAGAATAACTCCGGGAGAATAAGAAGAGTCAGGTAAGATCCTGGGAAAAGACATGTGGGTTAGGGCCCACTGAAAAAAACACCATTGAAAAGATTACTTGAGAAGGAGAATGCACCGGTTGAATAAAAAGGCTTGAATGATATAACATCCTCGAAATAGCTTGAATGAAAGAAGAGTGGAAACACGAATCTTCGAGATATCTTGAGCACTCTGGAACAAATGGATAGCGAGAGGTGAATGAATATGAGGTGCACCAGCAAGAGAAAACATTTGGAACAAGGAAAAGATATGATCGACAAGGCTTGACTTGAATCCACCGGAGAAGAAAAGAACGAAGAATGATAAACTAGAAGCTCCGTTAGGATCTTCATGAGAATCACCGGATAAGAATATTGAAGGAAAAAGAATGGAGAGGCTTCTCATCAATAAGATGATACTAGATTAAGAAATCTAAGTCATCGAAGAAAAGGGTGGGTGGGCGGGAAAACAAAGACAACTTGGAACGCATGAAACAAACACCGTTGAGAAGAACTGATACTTTATCTTTCGGATGTTGAAATATTCGGATCCGCTTGAAGAGAAAACACGCCGGTTGAAAAGAATTAACATGACAATCTCGATTATCATGAAGGATTGGTATACACGTCGGAGTATGAGAACACCGTTTAGAGAAGGTATGGAATCAACATTTGACTTCGAAGCAACTCGAATACCACAACTCAAAACAAAACAAAGGATTGGCTTCCAGAGTAAGCCGGAACAAACATATGATAGATATTTCATCCGAAGTTTTCGTGGTGGGGCCTACACGGGCTTGATCGTACAGCACCATCTTGTACAAGGCAGTGCACATGACATGCAAAGCATCCCCGAGTCGGCATAGCCAAGGACTCCTTAAGACACAACGAGACCACTGTAAAACCGACTGTGAATAGACGGACCACTAGACGTCGAACCCCAATTTCATATCATACACCTGTTGGAAAGATATCCTAAGAGCTACTTGAATTCCCACTTATGAAACTCCCGAAACTTTCCGGTTATGCAATCAGGTGTTGGGGATACAGGGGAAGCATAATATCTCACCCAAAACTAACAAATCCTACATCCAGCTGTATCCATCCTTCAACACATAACCAAGAAACCTTTGGAAATCGTCTACCTCAACCTTCAAAAAGCATCCGTTATACGAGTTGTGGCAATACTCCCGAACTCCCGCCCCAGTAGTGGGTGGCGTCGAGGTTATCTCACCAACAACTGCATAAAAGAGATTTTCGATGTCGGCGAAACAAAACTCAGGTATTCCAGAACTGGAACGATAAAATTGTGACGACTACACCTTGGAGCTCAACTCCCCGGGACACTGCCACAACCCCTAAATGACAGGAGGCACCAAGAACAATGTTCTCGTCACAAATCCATCGAAACGATTCCAAGATACCCGCGTGATCCTAAAAAAAAATTTTTAGTGAAATTTGAGAAGAGAAGAGTCAAAACTCTACGTCAGGATGCCTTACCAAAGCGATGAAGGGACTGGGGAATAAAAAGAATTCCTAAACTCTCTGATATATAATTCCTAAAAGACTCAAAACATTTTTTTCTAGACTCAACAATGGCTGCTAATTCGATCAAGCAGTGGGGGCTCCTAAGGTCAGGGAAGGCTCTGATTACCAACTTGTAACGCCCTCGATGCGTCTATATCTCCCACGTGTCGAAGCACGACTTAGAGGCATAACCGCATTCAAAGCAATGTCACAAGTGAGGTAATCTTAACACAACCCACGTAATACATAAGGGAAAGAGATACATAGTTGGCTTACAATCGCCACTTCACACAATAACATGAATAAAGCATTACAACATCCAAATACAATCATGGTCCGACTACGGAACCAAAATAAAATAAGAATCCCAAATGCGACACGGTTCCCGATCAACCCCAACTGGGCTCCACTACTGATCAACTAGAACGAAACAACACAAAGGACAAGATCTTCATCGAGCTCCTCCTCAGCTTGGTTGTGTCATCTGCATGGACTCATCGGCACCTGCAAGCTGGTTTTGGAAGTATCTGTGAGCCACGGGGACTCAGCAATCTCACACCCTCGCGATCAAGACTATTTAAGCTTTTGGGTAAGGTAAAAGGTATGGGGTGGAGCTGCAGCAAGCGACTAGCATATATGGTGGCTAACATACGCAAATGAGAGTGAGAAGAGAAGGCAAAGCACGTTCGAGAAAGTATGATCAAGAAGTGATCCTAAAGCAACCTACGTCAAGCATAACTCCAACACCGTGTTCACTTCCCGGACTCCGCCGGAAAGAGACCATCACGGTTACACACGCGGTTGATGCATTTTAATTAAGGTCAACTTCAGGTTTTCTACAACCGGACGTTAACAAATTCCCATCTTCCCATAACCGCGGGCATGGCTTTCGAAAGTTCAAATCCCTGCAGGGGAGTCCCAACTTAGCCCATGACAACCTCTCACGGTCAACGAAGCAATAGACCTCCTCCCGAGATATTCCGATCAGACTCGGTATCTCGGTTCTACAAGACACTTCGACAAGTTAAAAAAATCCAGCAACACCACCCAGATGTGCCGACAAATCCCGATAGGAGCTGCACATATCTCGTTCTCAGGGCACACCGGATGAGCAAGACGCCGGGTAGGCCAGCCCAGAGTTGCCCCTGGTAGCCCCGGACATCGCTCGGTTGGACCAACACTCAGAGGAGCACTGGCCCGGGGGGGTTAAAATAATGATGACCCTTGGGCGCTCGACCCCCAAGGGAAAAGAAAAGGCTAGGTGGCGAATGGTAAAACCAATGTTGGGCATTGCTGGAGGAGTTTTATTCAAGGTGAACTGTCAAGGGGTTCCAATTATTACCCAACCGTGTAAGGAACGCAAAATCCGTGAACATAACACCGATATGACGGAAACTAGGGCGGCAAGAGTGGAACAAAACACCAGGCATAAGGCCGAGCTTTCCACCCTTTACCAAGTATATAGATGCATTAATTAAATAAGAGGTATTGTGATATCCCAACAAGATAAACATGTTCCAACAAGGAACAACATCTCCATGTTCCAACAAGGAACAAACTTCAATCTTCACCTGCAACTAACAACGCTATAAGAGGGGCTGAGCAAAGCGGTAACATAGCCAAACAACAGTTTCCTAGGACAAGGTGGGTTAGAGGCTTGGTTCAACAATATGGGAGGCATGATAAGCAAGTGGTAGGTATCGCAGCACAGGCATAGCAAAAGAGCGAGCATCTAGCAAAGCAAAGATAGAAGTGATTTCGAGGGTATGGTCATCTTGCCTGAAATCCCGCAAGGAAGAAGAACGGGTCCATGCAGAAGATAAACGGACGTAGTCGAACGGATCCTCACAATGCAACGTTACCGGACACAACCCGAAGAAACAACACCGGAAAGAAGCACACAACATAGTAAACAACCACCACATAACATGGCATGATGCACAATCAAGTATGATGCATGTCCGGTTTAATGAAGCATGGCATGGAAAAGTGCACAAGCAACCCTACAAATTAAGTGGAGCACAATATGCAACTCCGTTGCATATTGACGGAACACCACATCAATTATTTAGTTCACTCTCGGTTAGGTACTCAACGATAATAAATGTTGGTTAACATGGCAAGAGGTGAAACATGAGTAAACTACACAATCTAAGCAATTTAAATGGGGTCGGATATAACAAACAACAATTCCGATAAATCCCCATATGCATTTATCAATTTGGTGCAACAACAATTTAAACATTTTAATTGTTGTTATCATGATGCGGATGACGTGAACAAGTTTTATGCAATTATTATTAAAAGTTGACAAGAGCATTAAGAAGCATTTGTCATCGTGGCAGAAACAAAAGGGGTGCCACGACAATGACAGCGGAAATGGTGCCACGGCAACATTCCTGTTCCGATAGCTCATGGAGATACCGGCGGAAAAGGAAAAGTGCCGGGAGCGTGACATGCGATAGAAGGTGGGGTGATCCCGGTAACCGGGTTCCCATGAGAAGACAGCATGGCAACGGGGAACATGCAAGAAACACGTTGGGCACGGTGCAACCACGAGCATTTCATACAACATATGTATTCGTCCACGGGCGGTCGTTTCGGGGTTATACCTTTGAAGTGTGCGTTATCGGAGCGGTTCGGGTCAAGCGGTGTAGTCGTTCACGATCGTCGTGGGAAGTAGTGGTACTCGGCGATGGTAGAGGAAGTAGTTTGTTCACGCGATGGTATTCGAACTTGACGGTTCCGAGCTCTTCGAGGGTCGTCGAGGTACTCGGGGTCTTTGGACCCGCCGGTCTCTTTCTTGCGACGTTAGTTGAACTTGACATATCTGAGGGATCTGGGTGTCGCAGTACTTGGCGTTCTTGACAATTCCGAAGACGGCGGTAGATGTACTTGGTGCAATATGGTCTTTGGGTACTTGACGACTCCGGACGGGGCAACAAAACATAGTCGAACTTCACGTTTCGGTGTTGTAGTGGAACGAACGTCCGTGTAGCCTTGCCGGTGTAGGTACTTGACGGTATCCGTGCGTAGAGGTACTTGGTAGTTTCATGTAGACGAACTTGAGGTACTCCGGGGCAGAGGTCGTGACGTTGCAACGATGGTCTCGGCGCATCCAGATCGGAACAAGGCCAAGTGGCCTCGGGCATCGCAGATCGAAGCAGCGGTCGCACTCATCCTCCCGCAAGCAGAGACAAGGGCACCATGAAGACCTACGAGGAGCAGCAATAGCAAGGGCGTCGGGGAGGCCTAGCGCGGCGCCGGAGACGGAAACGGGTGGAGAACGAGGTTCCCCGGCAGCAGGGACGACATCTGGTGACCCCTGGCCCGGTGGCTCGATGCAGGGCGCGAGAGGAGGCAAAAAAATGGCGCTGCGGTGGCCTGTTGGTCTTGGACGGCGGCAATGAACAGGAGAAGGAGGAGGGCAGCAGCGGGCAATGGCGGCCATGCGCCTCAGCAGCAGGGGCGCGGTCATGGCGGGGCTACGCTGTGGAAGAGGCGAGGTCGGGTCGAGGCGCAGGGGCCCTGTGGGCGCTGGAGGCGACGCCGGTCCTCGGACGATGAGGCGATGATGAGGAGGCGGAGCAGAAAGGCGGCGGTGCGGCCTAGGGAAGGGAAGCAGAGGCCGGTGGTGCGAGGGAACATCACACGGCGACGGGTAACGACGAACGGAGGCGGGCGTCTACAGGGCCATCGCGCACGGAGAGGAGACTCGAGGGGATCGGGCACGGGGTGCATTGCGGCGCTGGGAGAAGGAGGGATCGAGAGGAGGCGACGAGGGAGAGAGGTGTCGAGTTGCGCGTGCGTTCTATCCTCTCTGGCGGCATTGAGGGACGAGGTGGGAGCGTGGGGAAGGAAAATAGGGAGGCTAGGGTTCGGTAGACAGGGGCCAGATGGGCCTTCGGTGTGCAGATGGGCCTTAGAGGCCGGCGGCTGGGCCTTAGGCCACTTAGGTGGGGAGAGCGAAAAGGTCAGGAGGCCTGCTGGCTGTTGGGCTCCCTCCCTCTCTCTTACTCTTTTCAAAACAAAAAAAAGAAAGAAAAAAGGAAGAAAAGAAAGGTTAGAGAAAGAGTTTGGGCACGGGGATAATTTTCACGGACTCGTAAAAATGTGCACGATCCATGAAAAATAGGAGAGGCATGATTGCAAGGATTTAATTCAAAGTCATTTGAATTTAATTCAAATGGTTTGAACAAGGGCTAGGAATTAGAGGTGTCCAAAAATGTTCGGATTTTTGGTGGAGCTCCGGGAAATGACGAAAGAATATAAGCAAAGTTTGGGGACCAAACTTGAAGCGAGAAAAGGCATGTGATTATTTGCAAGTGTGTTAAGGTGAATTCCAAATAACTGGAATATTTACTATAGCTCTCTAAATATCGAGAGGATATGTTATAAAGAGAATCACCATGTGAATTCCCTCAGTTTAAATGGACTGAAATTCCATACGGTTTATTTAGTTGAGATGTAGAAGACTTATGACATGATGACATGATGACATGATGCAAAGCACAAGATGCGACGAACCAAAATGAATCACCCGACAACACTCGGAAACATGGAAGGCATCTGAAGCTCCGGTCTTGGGGCGTCACACCGTGGTCCGGCAGTGGTTCGCCCTGCTCCAACGCTGGGTCTGTATGATCGTTATTTCTGCCGAGGCGGGATTTGGGGCGGCGCTTGCGCCGCCGCTTTGACTGCTTCTCGAGGGAACAAGCGTCCTTCTGTTCCTCATCGTCGTCTTCTTTTGGTGTGTCCACCATGTATACGTCATATGATGAGGTGGACGTCCAGCGCCCTATAGGTGCTAGTTCATATTCGTCTCCTACATCGTCGTCCATACTGTCGATGTCTTCGGAGTCGAAGTCGAGCATGTCGGTTAAATCATCGATAGTGGCTACGATGTGGGTGGTGGGTGGGTGTCGAATTTCTTCGTCGTCCGCATCCCAATCCTGTCGGCCATGATCCGGCCAGGGCTCTCCTGACAAAGAGAGAGACCTTAGTGAATTCAGAATGTCGCCGAAGGGCGAGTGTTGAAAGATATCCGCGGCGGTGAATTCCATGATCGGCGCCGAATCGGATTCGATTGGCAGGGGCGCGGATGGTTCGGAGTCCGGAAAAGAGTCCAGCACCTTGGAGTCACGGGCTGCGCAGAGGGTTAGGCTGGTGTTCGGCTCGATCACCGTTGAGACTGCAGCCCCCGAGGCGGTGTCTAACCACCCGTCCTCGACTGGCGCGGTTGGCTCCGAGCTAGGGGTCGGAGCTGATGCGGGCGCAGCCTCTGGGGTACTGTTCGGCGGCAGAGCTAGGTCATACCCATCGCGATAGTGCGGCGCGCCCGGCTGTGGCTCGGATCCGTCGAAGATCAAGTCTCCGCAGATGTCGGCTGTGTAGTTCAAACTTCCAAATCTGACCTGATGGCCAGGGGCGTAGCTTTCAATCTGCTCTAGATGGCCAAGCGAATTAGCCCGCAGTGCAAAGCCGCCGAATACGAAGATCTGTGTGGGGAGAAAAGTCTCACCCTGGATCGCATCGCTATGGATGATAGTAGGAGCCATCACGCCTAACGGCGACGACACAGAGGAACTCTCAATGAAAGCACCAATGTCGGTGTCAAAACCGGCGGATCTCGGGTAGGGGGTCCCGACCTGTGCGTCTAGGCCGGATGGTAACAGGAGGCAGGGGACACGATGTTTTACCCAGGTTCGGGCCCTCTTGATGGAGGTAAAACCCTACGTCCTGCTTGATTGATATTGATGATATGGGTAGTACAAGAGTAGATCTACCACGAGATCAGAGAGGCTAAACCCTATAAGCTAGCCTATGGTATGATTGTATGTTATGGTTGTTGTCCTACGGACTAAAACCCTTCGGTTTATATAGACACCGGAGAGGGTTAGGGTTACACAAGTTTGGTTACAAAGGAGGAGATATCCATATCCGAATTGCCTAGCTTGCCTTCCATGCCCAGTAGAGTCCCATCCGGACACGAGACGAAGTCTTCAATCTTGTATCTTCATAGTCTAACAGTCCGGCCAATGGAGATAGTCCGGCTGTCCGGAGACCCCCTAATCCAGGACTCCCTCACCTAAGCTTGGGGGAGTACGTATTTCTCACCGACATTACATTTATGTTCACACACACTCATTGCTAGATGTCGATGCTCATACTTTTTCACTGTAATATCCATGCTAGTTTATTTTCTTTTTCCTGCTTTCTTCTTCTGTGTTTGTTAAACCTTAAGAAAAACCAAAAAATTAGTAGTAGTTTATTTTTCTGTTGTAGTAGTAATAATTAAAAAGAAAACCCAAAAATATTTCCCATTCTTCTTTTGCTTGTTGGGAGCTTTCCCATGTAAATAGTTTTATTTCTTTTCTTTTCTTTGGGGGTCAGTAGGAGAAGACCATAATTAAATTGTTGAAGTGGCTCTTATATGCATCTTTGTTGAATTAACCCAGAGCCCATATTGCCTTGTCTTCTCCTGTTTGTTGAATGCTCACAGATTCCAGCTAAGTCCAATGCACGTACACTCTTATTATTATTCACACCGTTCGGTCATGCAAGTGAAAGGCAATTATGATGATATATGATGGACTGACTGAGATGAGAAAAGCTGGTATAAACTCGACCTCTTTTGTTTTTGTAAACATGATGAGTCCCTCTTTCTTGATTCGGCTTATTATGAATAAACATGTTTGCAATGACAATTAGAGATCATAGTTGCCTGTGCCATGCTTGATTAGCTATGAGTTATAATGATTTACCTTGTGTGCCAACATGCTATTGGGATGATTATGATGTGGTATGATGGGGTGGTATCCTCCTTTGAATGATTTAAGTGACTTGACTTGGCACATGTTCACGCATGTAGTTGAAAAAAAATCAACATAGCCTTCACGATATTTATGTTCATGGTGGATTATATCCTACTCATGCTTGCATCCAATGTTTATTAATTTTAATGCATGTACATGGCTGTTGTCGCTCTCTAGTTGGTCGCTTCCCAGCCTTTTGCTAGCCTTCACCTGTACTAAGTGGGAATACTGCTTGTGCATCCAATCCCTTAAACCCCAAAGTTATTCCAGATGAGTCCACTATACCTTCCTATATGCAGTATCTACCTGCCGTTCCAAGTAAATTTGTATGTGCCAAACTCTAAACCTTCAAATAAACATTCTATTTTGTATGCTCGAATAGCTCATGTATCAACCAAGGTTGTGCTTATCTTCCGTGTTAGGCGGGTTATTCTCAAGAGGAGTGGACTCCGTTCTTCACTCACGAGAAAATGGTTGGTCACCAGGATGCCCAGTCCCATGCTTTATGCAAACTAAATCAAAATTAATTGCAAACAAAACTCCCCCTAAGACCTGATGTATGTTGGAGGCACTCGTTGTTTCGAGCAAGCCATGGATTGATGCTTGTTGGTGGAGGGGGAGTATAAACTTTACCGTTCTGTTTGGGAACCGCCTATAATGTGTTTAGTATGGAAGATATCGCCATCTCTTAGTTGTTACGTTGACAATGAAAGTATACCGCTCAAAATACAATTTATCTCTATTTCAAAACCGAGCTCTGGCACCTCTACAAATCCCTGCTTCCCTCTGCGAAGGGCCTATCCATTTACTTTTATGTTGAGTCATCACCCTCTTATTAAAAAGCACTAGCTGGAGAGCACAACCGTCATTTGCATTCATCACTATTAATTTATATTGGGTGTGACTATGATTGGATCTCTTTTACCATGAATTACAATGTCTAGTCAGTCCTTGATCTTTAAAGGTGCTCTGCATTTATGTTTTGCGGTCTCAGAAAGGGCTAGCGAGATACCATCTTGTTATATCATATTATGATTGTTTTGAGAAAGTGTTGTCATCTGAGATTTATTATTATGGCTTGCTAGTTGATTATGCTATTGATATGAGTAACTATGAGACCTGAGAATTATTGCAAATGTGGTTAGTTATGATCTATGCTGAAAACCTGAATGCTGGGTTGACATAGTTACAACAACAAGAGCAAATAGAGTTTGTAAAAGTTTTTCTTTCTTTCTTTCAGGTTGTCAACTGAATTGCTTGAGGACAAGCAAGGGTTTAAGCTTGGGGGAGTTGATACGTCTCCGTCGTATCTACTTTTCCAAACACTTTTGCCCTTGTTTTGGACTCTAACTTGTATGATTTGAATGGAACTAACCCGGACTGACGTTGTTTTCAGCAGAATTGCCATGGTGTTGTTTTATGTGCAGAAAACAAATATTCTCGGAATGACCTGAAACTCCACGGAACATCTTAGAAAAAATAATAAAAAATCCTCGCCAAAGATGAAGACCAGGGGGCCCACACCCTTCTCACGAGGGTGGGGGCGTGCCCCCCTACCTCGTGGGCCCCCTGGATATCCTCCGACGCCAACTCCAACTCTATATATTTGCTTTCGGAGAGAAAAAAATCAGAGAGAAGAAATCATCGCGTTTTACGATACGGAGCCGCCGCCAAGCCCTAAAACCTCTCAGGAGGGCTGATCTGGAGTCCGTTTGGGGCTCCGGAGAGGGGGATTCGTCGCTGTCGTCATCATCAACCATCCTCCATCACCAATTTCATGATGCTCACCGCTGTGCGTGAGTAATTCCACCGTAGGCTTGCTGGATGATGATGGGTTGGATGAGATTTATCATGTAATCAAGTTAGTTTTGTTAGGGTTTGATCCCTAGTATCCACTATGTTCTGAGATTGATGTTGCTATGACTTTGCTATGCTTAATGCTTGTCACTAGGGCCTGAGTGCCATGATTTCAGATCTGAACCTATTATGTTTTCATGAATATATGTGAGTTCTTGATCCTATCTTGCAAGTCTATAGTCACCTACTATGTGTTATGATCCAGCAACCCCGAAGTGACAATAATCGGGACCACTCCCGGTGATGACCATAGTTTGAGGAGTTCATGTATTCACTATGTGCTAATGCTTTGTTCCGGTTCTCTATTAAAAGGAGGCCTTAATATCCCTTAGTTTCCAATAGGACCCCACTGCCACGGGAGGGTAGGACAAAAGATGTTATGCAAGTTCTTTTCCATAAGCACGTATGACTATATACGGAATATATGCCTACATTACATTGATGAATTGGAGCTAGTTCTGTGTCGCCCTATGTTATGACTGTTACATGATGAACCGCATCCGACATAATTATCCATCACTGATCCGGTGCCTATGAGTTTTCCATATACTGGTTTACGCTTATTTACTTTCCCGCTGCTACTGTTACAATCACTACAAAATACCAAAAACATTACTTTTGTTGTCTTTACTTTTGTTGCCACTACCACCACTATCATATTACTTTGCTACTAAACACTTTGCTACAGATACTAAGTTTCCAGGTGTGGTTGAATTAAAAACTCAGCTGCTAATACTTGAGAATATTCTTTGGCTCCCCTTGTGTCGAATCAATAAATTTGGGTTGAATACTCTACCCTCGAAAGCTGTTGCGATCCCCTATACTTGTGGGTTATCACTCGTCGTGCGCGGTGCGCCGCCCTTTTGCGTTGTCAACGTCGTCAAAAACCGAGAGGAACAAGGAGATGATTGTACATGGAGAGGATGGCAGTAGGGACCCACCAGCGTCATGGCAGTACGCAAGCAAGTGCCTCTATAGTACAAGCCCAAAAATATGGTTCCTCCTAATGGTTGGACATCTGGGGATCACGCCATTGTCAACGTAGTCGGAGAATTACACTACGAGCGGCTGACATCAGGGACCCAGCAAGTCGTGCAGTTTTTTTAGGAACAAGCAGTTGTTATTTATACTAGTTTTAGCGACGGATCAGGGTAACAACGGGGCTGTGCGGGGGATGTGGCCCGTCTAGCCAGGGTTTTATTTATGTTTACCACATCATGAGCCCAGTTGTGTTTTTTTCTTGCTGAAAATGGCTAGCCCAGTTCTATTTTTTTAAAGAAATACCCAAACAAGGCCTACTTGCTTCATTGGCCCTGCTGGGCTGCAAATCTTTCAAGACGAGGAGAGTTTCATTCGGTTTGCCCAGAAATGGGCTGTACATTTTTAGAACACATCAAACCGGAAATTAGTTTCAATTTTTTTCATTACAAGATCTTAAATTCCATTGATTTTTATGCGTGGAAAATTATTTGGATTTTATATTTATATAAATTATTTTTCAAAATAGTTTGAATGTGAATCGATATTTCTAGATTAAAAACAGTTGACCGCACCGAAATATGCAAAATTTCGTATACTTTTTAACCGTGGCCACAATATGGGGTGTAATCCTAACAAAAAGAAGATGGGTTCCAAAAAAATTCTTAAGAATTAGCAAATGGGTTGTACATTATTAGAAATAATGACAGATGGGTTGTATGCTGTTTTCCATAGATTTGAGGCTGACTTGTGCGCCTACTACAGGTTGACGCATATGCTTTCATAAAAAAAGGTTCACGCACACGCAACGCCCTGTAAACTTAGTCAACACACGAGAGCAGTGACTGTTGGATGTCCATCCAACGGCTGTCGTGCTTCTTTAATCTCTACTCTTCATGCTCCAGCCGCTCAAACAAGTGCCGGCGGAACTGCCTGCTCCCTCCTCCCGCGGCCGGCTATGCTGTCATGCAAGCCTCACGGCCCCACCATACTCCCATCGCTGGCCTACCCATCCCTCTACTCACCCACAGACGTTGTTATTCTCCGGCGATGGCAGACGAACCAGTAAACCCTCATACTCCTCCGCGTGGGAAACAACTGCCGGGTATTCCCTGGCTCCGTGTCGTTCCCTTCCTAGGCCTCGCCGTCGTCCACCGCCCTGGTGCTCTCGGTGCGGCCTGGTCAACGTGGTTAATGAATGACATCCATCGGAAGTGGACTGTACGTGGAGAGGCTGACAGCTGGGTCCACGGCCGCACGCAAGGAAATGCCTCCTTATTACGTGCAAAATAATGATTCCTCCACCTGACAGCTAGGACCCACAGGAAGGGCCTCTGTATTTCGCAAAAAAAATGTTCCCCCCGCTGACAGGTCGGACCCACCAGCTATATCTTCGGACGCAAGGAAGTGCCTCCTTATTACGCCCAAAAAATGAATACCCCCCTGCTAGCTGGGACCCACCATATTGTTGGGCTGACTTGTGGGCCTACTAAGTTGATAGAGACGGAGGGCTTTGTCAACTTAGTCAATACTCAAGTGACCGTATGATGTCCATCCAATGGCCATAGTGCTTCTTCAACCTCTGGTCTTCTTGCTCCAGCCGCCCAAAGCAGCGCCGGGCGTGCCGCCTGCTCCTGCCTCCCGTGGCCGGCTGTGCTACCGCGGAGGCCTCACCGCCCCCATACTACTCCCAACACTGGCCAGGCCATCCCTCCACTCACCCACACCCCCATGTTATTCTGTGGCGACGGCAGCCTCACACCGCAGCCAAACCAGTGAACGCTCGTACTCCTCTCCACATGGGCATCCACTGCCGCGTCTTGCCCGGCTCCACGTCGTCCCCTTCCTAGGCCTCGCCGTCGTCCACCGCCGTGGTGCTCTCGGCGCGGCATGGTCAATGTGGTCAACGACCGACTTCCATCGGAAGAGTACTGTACGTGGAGAGGCTGACAGCTGGGTCCACGGCAGCCGCAAGGAAGTGCCTCCTTATTACGTGGAAAATAATTATTCCTCCACCTGACAGCGGGGACCTACCGGACGGGCCACCAGTATTTTGCGAAAAACACTGTTTCCCCCTGACTGCTGGGACCCACCGGACGGGCCACCGTATTTAGCGAAAAGCATTCCCTCCGCTGTCAGCTCGGACCCACTGGAAGTGCCTCCTTATTCCGCACAAAAAAATGAATACTCCCCCGGCTAGCTGGGACCTACCTTGGTGGGAGGCTGACTTGTGGGCCCACTAAGTTGACGGGGACGAAGGGCTTTGTCAACTTAGTCAATATGAATGATTCTAGCTCCAGTGACCATACGATGTCCATCCAACGGCCGTAGTGCTTCTTTAACCTCTGCTCTTCTTGCTCCAGCCGCCCAAAGCAGCGCCGGTCGTGCCGCACGCTCCTGCCTCCCATGGTCGGCTATGCTGCCGTAGAGGCCTCACCGCCCCCTACTATTCCCACCGCTGGCCAGGCCTTGCGGCGACGGCAGCCTCACACCGCAGCCGAACCAGTGAACCCTCGTACTCCTCTCCGCGCGGGCTTCCACTGCTGCGTCTTCCCCGGCTCCGTGTCGTCCCCTTCCTAGGGCTCGCCGTCGTCCACCGCCGTGGTGCTCTCCACGCGGCATGGTCAACGTGATCAAGGAACGACTTCCATTGGAAGAGTACTGTACATGGAGAGGCTGACAGCTGGGTCCACGGCCACAGCCCAGTTTTTTTTGTGATTTGCCAAGTAAGTCGCTTTGTCAGGCCTGTTGGGCTGCAAATCTTTCAAGACGAGGAGAGCTTTCATTCGGCTGGCCGAGAAAATGGCCCATCAGTAATGAGAAATGGACTGTACATTTTTAAAACACATCAAACCGGCAATTAGTTTCAAATATCTTTTTTTTTCATTTCAAGATTTTAAATTACATTAATTTTTATGCGTGGAGAATTTGTTGGGTTTTATATTGATATACATTTATTTTTAAAATCAGTTTGAATGTGAGTCGAAATTTCGGGATTAAAAACAGTTCGGACCGCACCGAAATATGCAAAATTTCGAATATTTTTTTAACCGTGGCCACAATATGGGCTATAATGCTAACAAAAAGAATATGGGCTCCAAAAAAACCTTAAGAATTAGCAAATGGGCTGTAAATTATTAGAAATAATGGTAGATGGGATGTATGTTGCTTTCCATAGATTTGAGGCTTTCCTAAAAAAAGGTTGACGCACAAGCACTGACTGTTGGATGTCCATCCAACGACCGTCGTGCTTCTTCAATCTCTGCTCTTCCTGCTCCAGCCACTCAAACAAGCGTCGACGGGACTGCCTGCTCCTTCCTCCCCGCGGCCGGCTGTGCTGCCGCGCAGGCCTCACCGCCCCACCGTACTCCCATCGCTGGCCTAGCCATCGCTCTACTCACCCACACCTGGTGTTATTCTCCGGCGATGGCAGACGAACCAGTAAACCCTCATACAGTCATACTCCCCTCCGCGTGGGAAACAACTGTCGAGTCTTCCCTGCAACCGTGTCATCCCCTTCCTAGGCGTCATCGTCATCCATCGCCGTGGTGCTCTCGGCGCGGCGTGGTCAATGTGGTCAACGACCGACTTCCATCAGAAGAGTACTGTGCGTGGATACGCTGACAGTTGGGTCCACGGCCGCAGCAAGGAAGTGCCTCCTTATTATGCGCAAAATAATTATTCCTCCACCTGACAGCGGGGACCCACCGGACGGGCCACCGTATTTCGCGAAAAAAAATGTTTCCCCCCTGACTGCTGGGACCCACCAGCTACACTTTCACACACAAGGAAGTGCGTCCGGGCAAAAAAAACGATTCGCCCCCTGACTGCTGGGACCCACCTACATCTTCGCACGCAAGGAAGTGCCTGACAGTCGGGACCCACCTGGTCGAAGTGTACGTAGCATTGTCATTCTGGTCACGAACGTGTACGTACATATATACTGGTGGATGTAGAGGCGCGCATGTGTCATAGTAGAGGCGCGTACGTGTCGTAGTAGAGGCGCGCATGTAGCATGTACACGTACGTACAGCGGCAGGGTGCAAGAAAGAAAATACAGTCACGTATGTGTACATACGGGCGGGGTCTCGAACGCCTACTCGCGCATACGTACGGCGAGGTCTCGTTGACATGGCTGGGTCGGAACGGAGAAACAACGTCATCGTCGTGTTCGTGGGGAGGCAACGGAATGCGTCGTGTTCACGGGGAGGCAACGGAATGCGTCGTGTTCATCAGGAGGCAACGGAACGCGTGGGAGCCAACTGGCTGGGTCGAAACGGAATGCGTGGTCGTGTTCATCAGGAGGGCTTGGACGGAACAGGCGATGGAAACGAGGCCTGGCGTACCGCAGAACGGAGGAAACAACCTTGTGTTCGACCGGCCACGTTCGAAACAGGATCCTGTTCATCGGGAGGCGTGTGGCGTACCACAAAACGGAGAAAACGGACCTCCTACGATCGAAACAGGGGTCCTATTGATCGGGGGGGTGTGGCGTACCACAAAACGGAGGAAACGGACCTCCTACGGTCGAAACGGGGGTCCTGTTGATCGGGAGGGGTGTGGCGTACCGCAAAACGGAGGAAACGAACCTCCTACGGTCGAAACGGGGGTCCTGTTCATCGGGAGGGGTGTGGCATACCGCAAAACGGGACTCCACGGGATACTATTCATCTGCACCGTCAACCTCCTCCAGCCTCCACGGGCTCCTGTTCATCCAGTCTCCACCGCACGCTACTCCACCGGCTACTGTTCAACCACCCCTCCACCGTCTACTGTTCATCCAGCCCTCCACACCACGGGGTCCTGTTCAACCACCCCTCCATGGGCACCCCTCCACTGTCTACTATTCATCCAGCCCTCCACACCATGGGGTCCTGTTCATCTAGAGGCAACGCCACCGCTCACTGTTCATCCACCCCCCCCCCCCCCCGCAACGCTCACTGTTCATCCAATCGATCAGCTTCAGTGAGCAGCAGTAACGAAGGAATCGCTCGATCGGGTTCAGTTAACAGCCATCGATCGATCGCTCACGTTCAGTAACGCGTAGCCTGCATTGCAATCACTCGGGTTCAGTTAGAGCCCAACGCCTCGCTCGGGTTCAGTTAGAGCCAACGCCTCGCACACACGCGTGTACGTGTATGAGAGAAACGCGCATCGCTCGGCCCCCGACCTCCCACCGTAACCGGGAACTCCCCGAATTTTCCTCACCCTCGCTTCTACCACGGTTTTTTCCGTCATGGACGGCCCAAAGAATGTCATGCAGCTGCGTCTCTGGCCCGCCCAGGACGAAAAGCCCATTTTATGTCATGATTTTTTGTCATAGAAGTAGGAGCCCACCACATCTATGATGATACCAGGTTTTGTCATAATTATCGTCATAGAAGTGTCATATGTATGACAGAAAAAAATTCATTCGGCCCAAAATGTCACGGATGTGTCTTTTTTTGTACTGGCAGGACAAAAGATGTCATGCAAGTTCTTTCCATAAACACGTATGACTATTTACGGAATACATGCCTACATTATATTTATGAACTGGAGCTAGTGTTGTATCGCCCTAGGTTATGACTGTTATATGATGAATATCATCCAACGAATTCAGCGATCCAATGCCTACGAATTTCTCTCATAGTGTTCTTGCTAAGTTACCACTGTTATTGTTACTATTGCACTAGCTACAAAATCATTGCTATCACTGTTACCGTTACTATTGTTGTTGCTACTACCATGAAAACTATCATATTACTTTGCTATTGATCACTTTGCTGTAGATAATTAATCAACAGGTGTGGTTGAATTGACAACTCAGCTGCTAATACTTGAAAATATTCTTTGGCTCCCCTTGTGTCGAATCAATAAATTTGGGTCGAATACTCTACCCTCGAAAACTATTGCGACCCCCTATACTTGTGGGTTATCAAGACCTTTTTCTGGCACCGTTGCAGGGGAGCACAACTATATTTGTTGAGTCACTTGGGATTATTATCAAATTATCACTATGAAGAATCTGAAGGATGCTAAGACTAATTTTTTTCCCTCTTAAGACGAGGGGAGGTAAGGAACTGCCATCTAGCTCTACACTTGATTCACCTTCTATTATAAGTAGACTTGCAACACCACCACATGCTATCAACTATGATATGTCGCATGTTATTAATGATTCCACTTATGCTATAAATGATATTCATGATGGTGCTAGTACATTGCTTGATGATAATGTGCCACTAGGTGAATTTCTTGATGAACAACTTGCTAGAACTAAAGCTTTTGACAATGCTGAAACTGATGGAATTGTTGAAACTGATGAAGAGCTTGAAACTGAAAATCTTGAGACACCTATTAGACCTAATTCTCCTAGATATGAATTGCCAAAGGTACTAGAAGGCTATGTTATGGATGAGGAGACAACTAGAGACATTCTTGCTTGTAAGGATAGAGATGATCTGGAAAAATTATTATGCAAGTATAAAGAAAGACTTTCAATGCTAACATGAAATGTGATCCTTAGTTTGCTACTTCACCTATCTGTGTCGATGATAAGGATTACGAATTCTCTGTCAACCTAGAGTTAATTACTTTGGTTGAATCTGATCCTTTCCATGGTTATGAAACTGAAACTGTTGTAGCACATCTTACTAAGTTGAATGATATAGCCACCCTTTTTGCTCATGATGAGAAGATTCACTATTATTATATTCTCAAATTATTTTCGTTCTCATTAAAGGGTGATGCTAAGACTTGGTATAATACTCTCGCTCCTGGTTGTGTGCGTAGTCCCCAGGATATGATTTGTTACTTCTCTGAAAAATACTTTCCTGCTCATAAGAAACAAGCTGCCTTACAGGAAATATTTAATTTTTTGCAAATTGAAGAAGAGAGTCTCTCACAAGCTTGGGGGAGGCTTCTCCAATTGCTTAATGCTTTGCCTAATCATCCTCTGAAGAAAAATGAAATACTTGATATCTTCTCTACTGGCCTAACTAATGCTTTTAGGGATTTCCTAGATAGTTGTGCTGATTGTGCTTTCAGGGAACGAATTATTGGACAAGCTGAAGAAATATTGAATAACATATTGAAAAATTATGATGATTGGACTCTTCCTGAACCACCGCTTAAACCTACTCCGACGAAGAGGGGTATCTTATATCTCAGTCCCGAAGATATGCAAGAGGCAAAGAAATCCATGAAAGAAAAAGGTATTAAAGCTGAGGATGTTAAAATTTTACCTCCTGTTGAAGAAATACATGGGCTTGAAACACCACCACTGCCTAAGGTGGTAGAGGTAAATTCTTTAATGAAATTCAATGATAATGACAATCCTTATAATATGGATCCTAGTCAATGCCTTTATGAGTTTGATAATTACATTACAAAGCAAGATCACTTCAATGCAAATGTTATGAAACAATTGAAATACAATTTTGATATGATTGCCTGCTTGAGTGACTTGTTATTTAGAATTATAAATGATGTTAGATGTGTAGGAAAGCATGCCTCTATGGTTCAAACTCAACTAGAACAAGTTGCTAAATCTCAAAGAGAATTGCTTGATGAAATGAACAATGATATTAATGATCATGTTGTTAGAGTAATGACTAGAGGAGGTAGAATGACTCAGGTACCACTTTGTCCTGAGGGACACCCAAAAAAAATTGAACAAGACTCTCAAAGAGTTAACACTGATGCACCTAGTCCTTCTAAAAAGCAAACGAAGAAGAAAAAGATAGGACTTTGCATGCCTCTAGTGAACCTGAAGTAGAAAAACCTCCTGATGCTACTAATGATGTTTCTATTTCTGATGCTGAAACTCAATCTGGTAATGAACACGCACCTTTTGATAATGAAAAACATAATGACGAGGTTCATGAAGATACTCAAACAAATAACAAAGAACTAGACAATGATGTTGAAATAGAACCAGTTGTTGATCTTGATAAACCACAACCGAAGAATAAAAGGTATGATAAAAGAGACTTTGTTGCTAGGAAACACAGTAAGGAAAGGGAACCCTGGGTTCAAGAACCTATGTCCCTTCCACCTAAGTCAACTAAAAACAACGATGATGAAGAATTTGAACACTTTGCTGAAATGATTAGGCCAGTCTTTTTGCGTACCCGCTTGACTGATATCTTAAAGATGCCTCCTTATGCAAAGTACATGAAAGACATCATCCCCAACAAGAGAAAAATTCCGAAAGCTGAAATCTCCACCATGCTTGCTAATTATACCTTTAAGGATGGAGTACCTAAAAAACTTGGAGATCCGGGAATACCAACTATGCCCTGCTCCATCAAAAGAAATTATATGAAAACTGCTTTATGTGATTTAGGGGCTGGTTTTAGTGTCATGCCTTTCTCTTTATATAAAAGACTTGACTTGAATAAACTCACACCTAGTAAACTATCTTTGCAAATGGCTCACAAATCAACTGCCATACCTATCGGTATTTGTGAGGATGTGCCCGTTGTTGTTGCTAATGTTACTATTTTAACTGACTTTGTTACACTTGAGATGCCCGACGATGACAATATGTCGATTATCCTTGGTAGACCCTTCTTGAACACTACAGGTCTATTATTGATTGCAGTAAAAGGAAGGTCGCTTTTCATGTCAATGGTAATGAGCATACGATGCACTTTCCGAAGAAACAATGCCTAGTGAATGGTATTAATGTTATTGAAAAATCTGTGACAATCACCATTGGAAGTTTTCAACTACCTCTACCTAGTGCCAAGAAGAAATATGAAATGCTTATTATTGGGGACATGCATATCCCCGTTTAGGTAACTTAGTGTTTTGCAAAGTTCTTCGGTTACATGCTAATCGAAAGTGGTTGTTAATAAGACTTGATCAACCTTATTAATGAATCATCTTTAACAGCTATGAAGTTGATGAATTTAGTAAGCACTACCTTTTGTCCCTACTTTTTGTTTTATGTTTTTCTTAGTTAAATAAAATAAAATACCATGTTTTGTCAATTTTCTGAATTTCCCATGCAATAAAAAATGACCCAAAAATAAAAGCTCTTAGAATGCTCTGAAAATTTAATACATTTTTTTCTAAATATTTAAGAATTTTTGGTGCAAATAACATCAGAGGGAGGTGCACCAGGTGGGCACAACCCACCTGGGCGTGCCAGGACCCCCAGGCGTGCCCTAGTGGGTTGTGGTCCCCATGTGGCCCCCCTCACTTATCTATTCATCCCATGTCATGAGCTACCTCGAGAAAAAAAATCGCCATTACTCTGTCTCTCTCTCTCTCGTGTTCTTGCTCTCAAACCCGCGGATTTTGATCTCTTTGCTCAAAGCTCCATTTCCGAAACTGTTTCGAGGGATTGTTGCTTGGTATGTGACTTCTCCGGTTGTCCAATTAGTTTTTGCTTTAGTGGTTTATATTTTGAATAATTAGTTACTATTGGTGCTGCTCTAGATGAGCTTGCATGTTGAATTCTTAGTTCTCTAAGTAGTTTGAATGCTTGATATGGCCTCTATGCATCCCTATGAGTAGTTGCTATCAATCTTGTGAAGTTTTGTTGAGAAAAAATTTGTGGATTAAAAATTTCAGAATTTTATTCATAGGAAAAAGATGAGTTTCTTTAGGAAGTTTGCCTCCAAGAAGAACTCCAAGGGAGTTATTGGGGAGTCGTTGAACAATGACCTCCACACCTGGAGAATGGCGGATGTACGGCCATGCGAATGGCCGCACAACCCATTCATGGATGGAGCCGGAATCCGCCAAGAGTTTGCACAATATGCTGCTAATGCCGGCCTCACCGACTTCATCACAGCTGAGTGTGAACAATATCATCTCCTCACAAATTCCTTTGTGCGAAGTTTTCATTTCATAAGTAGGAATAATCCTTCTAAGGTAAAGTTTACTAGATTACATTTATATGCTGAAACCTGTCAGATACCACTTACTGAATTTTGTGACATATGGTTGATACCTTCTAACGGGGATTTAAGAGAGCCTAGGCCCACAGAGTTTGATGGTTTTTACCGCACTCTGGAAGTGGGGGATGATAGAGGGGTGTCGGGTGTCATGGCCACTAGATTACATTTTCCTGTTGTGCATTATTTTTCTCTTTTCATTGCGAAATGTTTGCTTGCTAGGGAGAAGGTAGGTGCACTTAGTGCTCTAGATTTTGCTTTCTTACGCCATGCATTTTACGGCGATAACACTTATAGCTTGGGAGTTGTCGTGGCACGTCGCCTCCACATCAACAAGTCCAAGCGTAAAATTCATGGCGGTATTTATGATACTCGCCTAGCGAGTCACTTTACGTTCAAATACGCCAGCATGATTATACCTTACCCAAGGTTTACCTAGACCTCTCTGCTATGGCACATCACCACTTTATTGATAGCGAGAACACCACTATGGATGTTCCTTATAACATGGTTTTTAGTGAGATTACCCGTGATATTATTCCGTTGCCTGCACCTGCTTTGTTTGATCCCATTGCCAGGGGCGGATGTAGGATCTTGCCTGAGGACATTGTCGCCTACCGGAACAACCTGGCCGCAGCACAGGAGGAGCCTTAGGAGTGGGACCCTCAGGTGCCTGCTCCCCAGCACTTCAACATGGGACCTGACGGTTTCTTCGAGTGGTGATTACCAAGTTAGGCCAAAAGCCTAAGCTTGGGGCAGTACGTATTTCCACCGACATTACATTCATGTTCACACATTTTCATTCTAGTTGCTGGTGTCCACACTTTTTCATTGTACTATCCGCACCTCCAAAGTTCAAGCGGTGACTAAACATTGTAATTCATGGTAGAAAAGATCCAGTCATGATGCACCGAACATTAGCTACACATAATGCATGTGGATGACAATGGTGCTCTCAGGTTCTGGCGCTTATTTGAGAGGGTGATGACACAACATAAAATTAAATAAGTAGTCCCTATGCAGAGGGAAGCAGTGATTTGCAGAGGTGCCAGAGCTCAAGTTTTTAAAATAGAGGTAAATGAAATTTTGAGAAATGCACCCTTCTTGTTTACTTCGCGACCATTAGTTATCGACATCTTCCATGCTAAATACATTAGTGGCAGTTCCCAAGCGATAAAAGTAAAGGTTTACTCTCCCTCCACCAACAATCACACTCCACGGCTTGTCAGAAACAACGGGTGCCGTCCATACCAACAACAGTCCTGGGGGAGTTTTGTTTAATTATTTGCAATTTGAGTTCGGGACTGGGAATCCCTATTACCGCCCCTCTCATGCAAGGACGAGTGAATCAACACTCATCATGGGAATAACCCGCTTAGCATGGAAGATACTGACTACCTCCTATCATTCTATGAACAATCTAGGCACACAAAAAGGATATTTATTTGAAGTTTTTGGAGGTGGCACATGCAAATTTACTTAGGACGGCAGGGTAATACCGCATATAGGTAGGTATGGTGGACTCATCTGGAATAACTTGGGTTTCAGGATTTTGATGCACAAGCATAATTCCCGCTTAGAACATGCGAAGGCTAGCAATTAGGTTGAGAAGTGGTCAGCTAGAGAGTGAAAACGGTCATGAACATGCATTATGCA